>NC_081799.1:27075893-27118393 GCF_963082965.1 Carassius carassius
GGAGGGTGTTTTGGTACCATTATTTATTCATGGCTGTGTTTTTGGGCAGAATTGTGAGTGAGCCCACTCCCTTGGATGAGAAGCAACCCCACACATGAATGGTGTCAGGATGCTTTACTGTTGGCATGACACAGGACTGATGGTAGCGCTCACCTTTTCTTCTCCGGACAAGCCTTTTTCCAGATGCCCCAAACAATCGGAAAGGGGCTTCATCGGAGAATATGACTTTGCCCCAGTCTTCAGCAGTCCATTCACTATACTTTCTGCAGAAGATCAATCTGTCCCTGATGTTTTTTTTGGAGAGAAGTGGCTTCTTTGCTGCCCTTCTTGACACCAGGCCATCTTCCAGAAGTCTTGTCCTCACTGTGCGTGCAGATGCGCTCACACCTGTCTGCTGCCATTCCTGAGCAAGCTCTGCACTGGTGGCACTCCGATCCCGCAGCTGAATCCTCTTTAGGAGACCATCCTGGCGCTTGCTGGACTTTCTTGGACGCCCTGAAGCCTTCTTTACAAGAATTGAACCTCTTTCCTTGAAGTTCTTGATGATCCTATAAATTGTTGATTTAGGTGCAATCTTAGTAGCCACAATATCCTTGCCTGTGAAGCCATTTTTATGCAACGCAATGATGGCTGCACGCGTTTCTTTGCAGGTCACCATGGTTAACAATGGAAGAACAATGATTTGAAGCATCTCCCTCCTTTTAACATGTCAAGTCTGCCATTCTAACCCAATCAGCCTGACATAATGATCTCCAGCCTTGTGCTCGTCAGCATTCTCACCTGAGTTAACAAGACGATTACTGAAATGATCTCAGCAGATCCTTTAATGACAGCAATGAAATGCCGTGGAAAGGTTTTTTTTGGGATTAAGTTATTTTTCATGGCAAAGAAGGACTATGCAATTCATCTGATCACTCTTCATAACATTCTGGAGTATATGCAAATTGCTATTATAAAAACTTAATCAGCAATTTTTCCAATTTCCAATATTTATGTAATTCTCAAAACTTTTGGCCACGACTGTACACATTATGACAATGAGAATATATTAAAGGAGAAGGAATATCTCACGTGTCATCGAGGTCCTGCACCGAAGCAAACGCGGAACTGAAGAGAAGAGAAGAAAAAGCTGCAAACACACAATCACATCAGACGCCGATCTGATTCATGATGACTGACTGATATAAAGAGGTGTAAAGATGTAAAGAGTCTGTACCCGCTCTGAGCAGCGCCATGGAAGAATCAGAATCAGAATCAGAATCAGAATCAGAATCAGAAGAGCATCAACAGGAAATGCGAACAGCAGCAGCGGCGCATGCGCAGTGACGCCATTCGCTTCCAGTCAAAAGCTGAAGCTGCGTCCGACTCGCTCTCTCTCTCTCTTTTCTTTTTGTTTTATTGCAAAAAAACTTGTACACACGTAAAAAAAACAAAAACAAACAAAAAAAAAAACGCAAGCGAGGCATAAATACACTCCAACTAGAAGCAATCATCAAATTAAAACAGACATTCCGGATTTGCATATAACATTATAGTATCACATAAAAGTGCAAAAATAAACTTACATTCTCTTGGAAAAGTTGTCATAGTACATCAACAACTTACCACTCTTTTTGTTATTTTGTCTAAATAAGTCTAAGAGATGAAACAAGAGAGTCAAATTCCACAAGAAAAAAGGGGAAAGACAAAGGAGATTTAAGCCATTTCTGTTTATGAATATAGAAATTTTGCATTCAATATAAGAAAAATAACATCACATTCAACAGATAATAGCTTTGGATTTTCATAATAAAAACATCTTTGAGGACAAAGGTGTGGGACACATTTGTAAAGTTAGAAATGTAGGTGCTTAAGTCAACCCATAATTTGCTGTTAACACCGCGATCAAAAAAAACAAAAAACCTAAAAAAAACAATGGGCAGCTGTTTCCTCCACAAAACGAGCAAGACTCATCGACATTAGAATATTTAGAGATAGAGAGATTAACGGGGTAGATGTTTTGAAGGTACTTATTAGAAACACAGGGAGGCCTGGAAGGAGCCAGGCCTTTCTCCAATTATTTGTTATATGAACCCCAATAGAATTTCTTGGAGTAATCTTTCTCTTTGTCTGAAATATTTTGCAGATATGTCTGTTATTGCATTTTCGATCTAAAATACCAATACTACCCAAACATAAAGCCGGATAAACACTGTTGCCTTTACTGAATTAAAGGTGACTTGAAATTAACTGAGTTAAATCTACTGGGATGGCTCTCATCAAAGTATTATATTCCTTTGGTGGGACTGGAAAATTATGGAGATTCATAAATTGTTTGTAAGTTAAAATATTACCAAAATCGTCAATCACAGATAGAATACAGTTCAAGTTGTTATTAAACCATCTAGGGGGGGGGGGGGGATATTTATTTCTAACTGTTATATTAGCATTATTCCAAAGGAGAACTTTATGGGGGGAGAAACCCAGGACAAAACACAATTTCCACAAAAGAAGACATTGCTGATGGAAGTTAGATAAAGAAATAGGTAACTTGCCAGGCAAAAAGAAAAAACATTTTAGAAAGAAAGATAGGCTACCAAGTTGGTCAAATATCTTATTTGGGATAAAAAAAAAAAAAAAAACACAGTGACTTTGGATTTGCAAGGCATATTTTCACCAAGTTTACTTATCTGCAAAGTCCAAAAAGTCAAGGCCACCTTTGCTTCTGGAGTTGCTTCTGGAGCAAGCACATCTCCTTTTAACTTGTACGGTCTATTTTTCTAAATAAAATCTCAAAATATTTTATTAAATTTCCTTTATAGCTTTATCATTAACAAACAAAGAAAGAGCAGAATATACAAAGTGAGAAAGCCCTTCAACTTTATAATGTAAAAAAGTACTGTAGAATTTACAGGATTTTACTGGCAAAAAATTAGCCAATAAAATCCTGTAAAAATTATTTTACATTTACATTTAATCATTTAGCAGACGCTGTTATCCAAAGCGACTTACAAATTAGAACAATAGAAGCAGTCAGGTCAACAAGAGAACAACAACAGTATACAAGTGCCATGACAAGTCTCAGTTAGTCTAGTAGGCAGACTAGGCAGGGTTTTTTTTTTGATTAAATGAAAAGAAAAGAAAAGGAAAAGTTCTAGTATTAGTTGGTTAAGTGCTGGCGAAAAAGATGAGTCTTTAGATGTTTTTTGAAAATGAGTAAAGACACAGCTGTACGAATTGAGATTGGGAGGTCATTCCACCAGCTGGGCACAGTCCAGGAAAAGGTCCGTGAGAGTGATTTTGAACTTCTCTGGGAGGGCACCACAAGGTGTTGTTCACTTGCAGAGCCACAAAGTGGATTTTAACAGGGTGGGTTACAGTAATAGCATGTGATTCAAATGAACCATTACCTGTAGGTGATGGCTGAAGATCAAATTTCCATCGTTTCGATAGGATACACTGGTGTCACGGTTCGGTTCGGTACGGTTCGGTACGTTTTAGATACAGCAAAAAGAAAAAAATGGCAGATAAATTTCCTTGATTTTTAAAAAATGTTTTATTTATTAAAACTAACAAAGTATATATTTTTTTTTTACATTGAACAATGATGGAGCTATTCTTTACCCATCTTCTATGGTGTTTTCTTAGCAGCATACTACTGTATAAAACAAAAACAGCTCCTTATAAAAAAAAAATGAAAATGTTATATTATTGTAGTAGTTATGAACAAATACAAAAATGTAACTTTTTATATGGAACTCTATAACTCTTTATATTGAGTGTGTTTTTACTCAGTTGGTTCTGTATAGGGCTAATGTTTTTGGAACAAAGCAGGAATTACGGTCTGTCTGAAATGGGCTCGTGAAGGAATATTGTAACAGGGCTCAATTACATTAAGCATGTTCTTAAAACCTCCGTTTTCCACTACAGAGTAAGGCGCTCGCTCACTCAGTACGCGCTGAAGGCTCGTTGCAAAATGGCTAATGCGTTTAACAGACCAGAAATAGAAGACCCTCCAATAACCAACAGGTCTGGGTGCACTTTGGATTCCCTGTAAGCTATAATGGTGATGATAGAATGAATGGTAAATAGTAAGGTCTCATATCCGCGGCAATAACGTAAATGTAGCCTACCAATCGCCGTGGTGATGTCTTTTGCCCTGTTTGAATCCGTTGGAAATGTCTGTCTAAATGCTGCCGGGATAGTTTGTTGCGTGTATGTTTTGCCTTTTTTTCGTCTTTTCACAGATACTGATACACTAAGGTGATGTCGGCGTAAATGAGTTGACATGTTTCAAGTATTCCCTCTGGTGTTTTTTTTTTTTTTTTGTATTCCCGCTGGTGTACCCTAGATGCGACATATCGTTGTTTTTTTTATCCACCACTCTCTTGCCATCACCATTTATAGCTTACAGGGAATCCAAAGTGCACCCAAACACCAGACCTGTTGGTTATTGGAGGATCTTCTATTTCTGGTCTGTTAAATGCATTGGCCATTTTGCAACGAGCCTTCAGCGTGTATTACTGAGTGAGCGAGCGCCTGACTGAGTAGCCTAACATAAACATATAAGTTGGTGTTTTTTTCTTCTTCGGGGGTGTCAGGGGCGTTGCCCGTTACGTCGTTTGGGTTATTGGGATACCTTGTTGAACGCATATCATTATATTTCACAATTTCTTTTTATTTTCCAAATATAATTAATTAGTCCAACGAACCGTTCGTTCCATAATGCGTACCGCGTACCGAACCGAAAGCCTCATACTGAACGGTTCAATACGAATACGCGTATCGTTACACCCCTAATATATATATATACAACCCGAATTCCGGAAAAGTTGGGACGTTTTTTACATTTTAATAAAATGAAAACTAAAGGAATTTCAAATCACATGAGCCAATATTTTATTCACAATAGAACATAGATAACGTAGCAAATGTTTAAACTGAGAAATTTTACACTTTTATCCACTTAATTAGCTCATTTAAAATTTAATGCCTGCTACAGGTCTCAAAAAAGTTGGCACGGGGGCAACAAATGGCTAAAAAAGCAAGCAGTTTTGAAAAGATTCAGCTGGGAGAACATCTAGTGATTAATTAAGTTAATTGATATCAGGTCTGTAACATGATTAGCTATAAAAGCTTTGTCTTAGAGAAGCAGAGTCTCTCAGAAGTAAAGATGGGCAGAGGCTCTCCAATCTGTGAAAGACTGCGTAAAAAAATTGTGGAAAACTCTAAAAACAATGTTCCTCAACGTCAAATTGCAAAGGCTTTGCAAATCTCATCATCTACAGTGCATAACATCATCAAAAGATTCAGAGAAACTGGAGAAATCGCTGTGCGTAAGGGACAAGGCCGGAGACCTTTATTGGATGCCCGTGGTCTTCGGGCTCTCAGACGACACTGCATCACTCATCGGCATGATTGTGTCAATGACATTACTAAATGGGCCCAGGAATACTTTCAGAAACCACTGTCGGTAAACACAATCCGCCGTGCCATCAGCAGATGCCAACTAAAGCTCTATCATGCAAAAAGGAAGCCATATGTGAACATGGTCCAGAAGCGCTGTCGTGTCCTGTGGGCCAAGGCTCATTTAAAATGGACTATTTCAAAGTGGAATAGTGTTTTATGGTCAGACGAGTCCAAATTTGACATTCTTGTTGGAAATCACGGACGCCGTGTCCTCCGGGCTAAAGAGGAGGGAGACCTTCCAGCATGTTATCAGCGTTCAGTTCAAAAGCCAGCATCTCTGATGGTATGGGGGTGCATAAGTGCATACGGTATGGGCAGCTTGCATGTTTTGGAAGGCTCTGTGAATGCTGAAAGGTATATAACGGTTTTAGAGCAACATATGCTTCCCTCCAAACAACGTCTATTTCAGGGAAGGCCTTGTTTATTTCAGCAGGACAATGCAAAACCACATACTGCAGCTATAACAACAGCATGGCTTCGTCGTAGAAGAGTCCGGGTGCTAACCTGGCCTGCCTGCAGTCCAGATCTTTCACCTATAGAGAACATTTGGCGCATCATTAAACGAAAAATACGTCAAAGACGACCACGAACTCTTCAGCAGCTGGAAATCTATATAAGGCAAGAATGGGACCAAATTCCAACAGCAAATCTCCAGCAACTCATAGCCTCAATGCCCAGACGTCTTCAAACTGTTTTGAAAAGAAAAGGAGATGCTACACCATGGTAAACATGCCCCGTCCCAACTATTTTGAGACCTGTAGCAGAAATCAAAATTGAAATGAGCTCATTTTGTGCATAAAATTGTAAACTTTCTCAGTTTAAACATTTGTTATCTATGTTCTATTGTGAATAAAATATTGGCTCATGTGATTTGAAAGTCTTTTAGTTTTCATTTTATTAAAATTTAAAAAACGTCCCAATTTCCGGAATTCGGGTTGTATATATATATATAAATATATATATATATATATCAGTGGGGATTTCTTTAAGACTGCAAGGGAAGCTCAGCTTCCCCTCTAATGTAAAAAAACAACAACGGTCAAATATATACTATTGTGTATTATGTATTGTGTTAATCAGCTACATGTCGGCTGACTCGATTTTCTTCTCATACATTCCCGTAGCGTCACAGTGCATTTCCCTGTTGAAGCAGAGCGTCCACTGACTTCAATGGGGCTGCTTTGAACAGTTTTTTTCAGTGCTCCGAAGCTAGACGGTCATTGGATAAATGCTACGATTATGTCCCGCCCACGGACGCTCAGCGTCTCTGGAAGTGAATGTGGAGTGGGCTGGCCCGGACTCCGGGCTTCCGCGTGATGATTGGAGGATCTGTCGATCTCCTTTTGACTGACAGCGGTCTGCACCATAAGAAGTCGGTGAAGCTGTTTCACGCTCAGTCCCATGATCGCGGATTTCTCAATTGTATCCGAAAGACAAACTGCGGCTATATTTCTTGATATTTTTAAAATGCAGAACCACCACAAAATTAAATTGGTAACTAAGACAGATTGAAAATGTGCGCGCGCACACACACACACACACACACACACACACACACACACACACACACACACACACACACACACACACTATAGCCATCTAGTGGTTAAAGTGATTTATTACAATTTTTAAACTGAATTTTCCAAAAAATGGGCAAAAATCTTACATTAAACCTTATAAAATTATCCATGGTAACCCCATGTATGAAAGTTAGAAATCTGGGTCTTTTATGAAGTGAATTTTACCTGAAATGCTTTTTTCTTTTTTTGTAAAAAAAAAAAGCCTATTTAAATAAATATTTATTTATTTATAGAAATTTAAAAGATTTAAATCCTCCAAAAACTGTACAAAGTTTAGTAAAAACCTAAATGAACAGAGTAAAATTATATTTGTAAAACATTTAAATATTTTTCTATTACAAAATTAAATGTTATTGTCTGGGGTCAAAAAGACCCCGAGTGTCACTACAAATGAAGACCATCAGAGGGTTATAATGTAGGCCGAAAATGAGCTTCCCCTCTTTGAAAGACCAGCAGCCACCACTGATATATATATATATATATATATATATATATATATATATATATATAAATATATATATATATATATGTATATATATATGTATATATATATGTATATATATATATATATATGTATATATATATGTATATATATATATGTGTACAATATATCCCATAATTCCAAGCAGTCAACAATACCCATGTGCACTACATTACCCATACACCTCCTGGTCAACGTCTTTAAGTAGACCGCTCTTCTTTCCATTGTTTCTCTTCCTTTGGTGAGGTGAGGGTGCTTAAATGGACACCCAACCATGTCCTTTGAGTCCTTTCCTTAGGATGCTGTAGTATGGGGTGGTGCTAGCGCAGTGGATAAGACACATGTCTTTGGTGTGAGAGACCCGGGTTCAAATCCACTGTGAGACACCAATGTGTCCTTGAGCAAGACACTTAACCCCTAGTTGCTCCAGAGGTGTGTGACCTCTGACATATGTGGCAATTGTAAGTCGCTTTGGATAAAAGCGTCAGCTAAGTGAATAAATGTATAAATGTATGTTCGTGGGAGGAAAGGAAGAGGACTAAGAGGTCGGCTGGACTGCTGACGAATTTATTAAACGAAAATAACTAAAAAATCACAAACACCCAATGGTGACTTTTACTCTGACACGTTCGCACAACACTTTCGGTTTACTCCTTCCAGTTTCTGTTTCCGGCTCGGGTCAGCAGTCCGTCTCTCTCTCACTTGCTTCCGTCTCTCCTGGCGTTTAATACTCTCTCCACGCCAATTACTGGAACAAGAAACAGGTGATGATAATTTTTGCCCAAACCACTCACTTACCGCTCGTCTCCTGATTCTCTCTCCAGGTGCAGACTTCGCTAAACCACGCCCTCCCTGCCACATACCCCCACCGCCCGTCTCAGGCCGGGGCGCCATCCGGCCTGCAGCCCCCCCCCCCCATTTCTGGAGAGGAAGTCAGCCACCGCCATCTGAACACCCGGCCTGTGGACCACCTTGAACTTAAAAGGCTGAAGAGCTAGATACCAACGAGTGATCCGCGCGTTGGTATCCTTCATGCGGTGGAGCCACTGCAGCGGACCGTGGTCCGAACAACGGCCCGCCAAACAGAGCAGCCTTGACCTGGGTAAAGGCCTGCTGACACGGCTCCGTCCACTGGACTGTATCTGGCACCTACTTTTTAGTAAGGTCAGTCAAAGGGCTGGTGAGGTCCGAATAATTAGGAATAAACCGTCTATAATATCCCCCCAGCCCCAAGAACTGCCTTACCTCCTCTTTGGTCTTGGGACGTGGGCAGGTCGCAATAGCGGCTGTCTTATCAATTTGGGGACGCACCTGTCCATGCCCCAAGTGGAAGCCCAGATACCTTACTTCCACACGCCCAGTCGCACACTTCTTTGGGTCAGCCGTGAGCCCCTCTGCCCTTAGCGACCTCAGGACAGCCCTCAGATGCTGCATATGCCGCTGCCAATCATTACTAAATATAATGATATCATCCAGGTGGGCAGCCGCATATGCAGCATGGGGCCGCAGAATCTTATCCATGAGGCGCTGAAAGGTAGCAGGTGCCCCGAACAAGCCGGAAGGGTAACAAATTGGTGTAATCCAAACGGCGTTGTAAAAGCTGTCTTTTCTCTGGATAATGGAGACAAGGGTATCTGCCAATAACCCTTTGTTAAGTCCAATGTCGAATAAAAACGAGCCGTGCCTAGTCGATCAAGCAACTCGTCAACCAGCGGCATTGGATACGCGTCGAATTTCTACACAGCATTCACCTTGCGATAATCCACACAGATCCGGACTGAGCCGTCCGTTTTCGGAACTAAAACTATCGGGCTCGCCCAGTTAGTGTTGGATTCTTCTATTACCCCCATGTCAAGCATAGCGCCTAATTCAGCCTGAACTACTTTTTTCTTGTGCTCAGGTAAGCGATAAGGCCGGCTGCGAACTACCACGCCTGGCTCGGTCTCGATATGGTGCTGAATCAGCTTAGTACGGCCCGGTAGGGGCGAGAAGACGTCGGCAAACTCTGCCTGTAATTTCGTTAAATCAGAGAGTTGGGACGGCGAGAGGTGATTTCCACCTGGAGCCAGGGCGAGGGATTGTGGTTTGATATTCGCCTCTGGTCCGAGATCATCTTCCCCCCCAATCACCGTTGCCAACATCACTGATTCTGCCTCATTCCATTTTTTAAGGAGGTTGAGGTGGTAGATCTGACGGGACCCGTTCCTATCGGACCGTATTACCTCATAATCATTATCTCCGACTTGTCGTGCGACGTCAAACGGTCCCTGCCACTTAGCCATTAATTTAGAGCTCGACGTTGGGAGTAATACAAGTACTTTCTCTCCCGGTGCAAATTTGCGTAACCTAGTTCCCCTGTTATACAGCTGGCTCTGGCGGTCCTTGGTCAATCCCGCCCCGACATGAGGAGGGCCAGGTGGACGGGACCTAGGTAGAGGGACAGGGCGAGAGAGAGAAGGGGGAGAAAGAGAATGAGAGAGAGAGTTAGAGGGCCGGGGTTTGCCGACCCCTGGGAACGCCACCATGTGGTCCTCCGCCAGACCACTGGGAAGCCGTGCGATGAACTGCTCCAGCACCACCAGGTCGACGACATGCTCCACGTCACTTCCCTCGGCCAGTAGCCACTTGCGGCAGGAGTCCCGGAGCTGTTGGGCCATCCCGAAGGGCCGACCCGCTGGATGATGGCCCTCTTCAGGTCGTCGAAGACCAGGAGTTTCGCCACCGGAAGTTGTTGCGCAGCCACCTGGGCCTCGCCGGAGCAGGGGAATGAGGCGCACCGGCCACTGCTCCGCCGACTTTTCGAAGAGCTCCAGGAAGGCCTCCGGATCGTCCTGGGGCCCCATCTTGTGTAGTGGCAGGTGCATGGGGGCAGCGGGCGGCCCGGCAGCCTCGGTGCGAACCTCCCGATCAATCCAGCTCCGGAACCTCTCGCGGCCCTCCTGCTGGGCCTGAACGATGGCTTGGAAGCGCCTCTCCTGATCAGTCCTCAGGTCCAGCAGGGCCTGGTGTTGTTCGCGGTTGCAGGACCGCGAGGGAGGCGATGATATCCGCAAGCGGTGTGGAGGACCGGCTTTGCATGGCGGCGGCGACGGTCCTTCTTCCTTCCCAGGTTTTGGCACCAGTGTAGCATGTTCGTGGGAGGAAAGGAAGAGGACAAAGGGGTCGGCTGGACTGCTGACGAATTTATTAAATGAAAATAACTAAAAGTTCACAAACACCCAATGGTGACTTTTACTCTGACACGTTCCCACAACACTTTCGATTTACTCCTTCCGGTTTCTGTTTCCAGCTCGGGTCAGCAGTCCGTCTCGTTCTCGCTTGCTTCCATCTCTCCTGGCGTTTAATACTCTCTCCACGCCAATTACTGGAACAAGAAACAGGTGATGATAATTTTTGCCCAAACCACTCACTTACCGCTCGTCTCCTGATTCTCTCTCCCGCTGCAGATTTCGCTAAACCACGCCCCCCCCCCCCCCCCTGCCACAGATGCATTAAGTAAATTTGTTTGCCAATTTATGGTTTGATTGAGTATATATATACAGTACAGACCAAAAGTTTGGACACACCTTCTTATTCAAAGAGTTTTCTTTATTTTCATGACTATGAAAATTGTAGAGTCACACTGAAGGCATCAAGGGCTATTTGACCCAGAAGGAGAGTGATGGGGTGCTGCGCCAGATGACCTGGCCTCCACAGTCACCAGACCTGAACCCAATCGAGATGGTTTAGGGGTGAGCTGGACCGCAGACAGAAGGCAAAAGGGTCAACAAGTGCTAAGCATCTCTCGGGGAACTCCTTCAAGACTGTTGGAAGACAGACAAAGCAGTAATCAAAGCAAAAGGTGGCTACTTTAAAGAACCTAGAATATGACATAATTTCAGTTGTTTCACACTTTTTTGTTATCTATATAATTCCATATATAATTCCACATGTCTTAATTCATAGTTTTGATGCCTTCAGTGTGAATCTACAATTTTCATAGTCATGTAAATAAAGAAAACTCTTTGAATGAGAAGGTGTGTCCAAACTTTTGGTCTGTGCTATATATATATATATATATATATATTTATATATATATATATATATATATACTCACCTAAAGGATTATTAGGAACACCATACCAATACTGTGTTTGACCCCCTTTCGCCTTCAGAACTGCCTTAATTATATGTGGCATGTATTCAACAAGGTGCTGAAAGCATTCTTTAGAAATGCTGGCCCATATTGATAGGATAGCATCTTGCAGTTGATGGAGATTTGTGGGATGCACATCCAGGGCACGAAGCTCCCGTTCCACCACATCCCAAAGATGCTCTATTGGGTTGAGATCTGGTGACTGTGGGGGCCATTTTAGTACAGTGAACTCATTCAATTCAAGTTTTCAATTCAGTTTATTTGTATAGTGCTTTTTACAATACAAATCGTTACAAAGCAAATTTACAGAAAATTATGTTTCTACAATATTTAGTAATAGCTTTTAAGTGGTGACTGTCAGTTTGTGCACGTATGACAGGATTTGTAGAAAAATTAATACAAGACGTAGTCAGCCAGATGATGAACATTATTAATATTATTAATAATAAATAATTATTATATGATGCAGTCACACTTGTAGCAATATTTGTTAGTTCTGTTGTTGATTCAGGGTTAGCATCATCTGAGGTCCTCTGAGGGTCAGCATCATCTCTTCTCAGGTGTTTTGGATCCAGACTGGAGCTTGTGTAAATCCTAGTTACCACGGGATGTAAATCCCGTGGCATAACATAGAAACAAATAGAGACATCATTAGCATAGCTGCTGATCCAACAAAGTAAAATTAATTAGTTTAACCCAAGCTAAAGAATAAAAATGCGCATTTGATCAGATGCAACTACACTCACAATTTAAGATACATTATTTAAATGTTTGGCAAAAGAGATGTGTTTTTAATCTAGATTTAAACAGAGAGAGTGTGTCTGAACCCCATTATTATCAGGAAGGCTATTCCAGAGTTTGGGAGCCAAATGTGAAAAAGCTCTACCTCCATTAGTGGACTTTGCTATCCTAGGAACTACCAAAAGTCCAGCATTTTGTGACCTTAGGGAGCGTGATGGATTGTAGCGTGGTAGAAGGCTAGTTAGGTATGCAGGAGCTAAACCATTTAGGGCCATATAGTTAAGTAATGATAATTTGTAACTGATACGGAACTTAATAGGTAGCCAGTGCATAGACTGTAAAATTGAGGTAATATGATAATATTTTCTTGACCTGATAAGGACTCTAGCTGCTGCATTTTGGACTACCTGTAGCTTGTTTATTGAAGAAGCAGGACAACCACCTAGAAGTGCATTACAATAGTCCAGTCTAGAGGTCATGAATGCATGAACTAGCTTTTCTGCATCAGAAACAGATAACATGTTTCGTAGCTTGGCATGGTTTCTAAGATGGAAGAATGCAGTTTTTGTAACATGGGAAATATAATTTTCAAAAGACAAGTTGCTGTCTAATATAACACCCAGATTTTTGACTGTAGAGGAAGTAACAGTACATCCGTCTAGTTGCAGATTGTAATCTACAAGATTCTGTGTAGTGTTTTTTGGTCCAATAATTAATATCTCTGCCTTATCCGAATTTAATTGGAGAAAATTATTGGTCATCCAATCTTTTACATTTTTAACACACTCTTTTAGCTTAGATAATTTAGAAGTTTCATCTGGTCTCGTTGAGATATATACAGCTGAAGCTGAAGCTAATTCCATATTTTCTAATAATATTACCAAGGGGCAACATGTATATTGAAAATAGAAGGGGACCTAGGACGGATCCTTGTGGCACTCCATATTTTACTGATTATAAATGAGATGACTCGCCATTTAAGTAAACAAAATGGTAGCGATCAGACAGATAGGATCTAAACCATCTTAGAGCCTGCCCTTGAATACCTGTAAAGTTTTGTAATCGATCTATGAGTATGTCATGATCTATGGTGTTGAAATGAGATGCAGCCTTGATCTGACGCAAGAAGCAGGTCATTTGTAATTTTAACAAGTGCAGTTTCTGTGCTATGGTGGGGCAGGAAACCTGACTGAAATTCTTCATACAGATCATTTTTGTGCAGGAAGGGGCTCAATTGAGCAGACACAACTTTTTCTAAAATTTTAGACATAAATGGAATATTTGAAATAGGCCTATAATTTCCCAGTTCACTAGGATCTAGTTTTGATTTCTTAATAAGAGGCTTTATAATCACCAGCTTGAATGGTTTTGGGACGTGACCTAAAGATAACGACAAGTTAATAATATTGAGAAGCGGTTCTTTGGCTACAGGTAGCAACTCTTTCAGTAATTTAGTGGGTACAGGATCTAATAAACATGTTGTTGGTTTAGATACAGAGATAAGTTTATTTAGCTCTTCCTGTCCTATATTTGTAAAGCACTGCAGTTTATCTTTGGGTGCGATGGATGAAACTGAAGTGTTAGACACTGTAGAATCTACATTCGCTATTGTATTTCTAATGTTATCTGTTTTTTCAGTGAAGAAATTCATAAAGTCATTACTATTAAACGTTGGTGAAATATTTCAATCAGGTGGCTTCTGGTAATTTGTTAATTTAGCCACTGTGCTAAATAAAAACCTTTGATTGTTTTGGTTATTTTCTATGAGTTTGTGTATATGCTCTCCCCTAGCAGTTTTTAGAGCCTGTCTATAGCTGGACATACTGTTTTTCCACGCAATTCTAAAAACTTCCAGCTCAAAAACAAAGTGTCGCTGCTCGTGCTCCCCCACATCGGGACTGAGGGCCTTAGCGACGCTTTGAGTCGGGGACTTCCAGGCCCAAGTCAGACCTGCGAACAGTCATCGAGGCCTCGACAAAGAAATCCTGACGCCAGTGGCTTTGGGATTCAGAGGGCAGCCCCTACTGGGGTAGAGTTTCAGAGTTTCAGGGCGCAGTGGCCTCCAGCGAGCACTGCTCCCAGTTATTTCCGCCGCCCCTTCGGGAGCCTCTTACACCAGAGGTCAGTCTCGAGAGACTGATTCCCTTAGTAGATTATTTAGCTGCGTGGAAACTACTGCCAAATGTATCTCATTGGGTCCTGCGTACGATAGAAAAATGCTACTGCATTCAGTTCGGTCATCCACCGCCAATATTCAATGGAGTTACACCAACAATAGTCGGCCCCTGGCAGGCTCTGGTTATGGAACAAGAAGTGAATACCCTATTAAGGAAGGAGGCCATCGAGGTGGTCCCTCCTCTAGACAGGGAGTCCGGGTTTTACAGCCGGTATTTCATAGTTCCAAAGAAGGATGGGGGGCAGCATCCAATCTTAGACTTACGTCATCTGAACCACTCAGTTATGCCACTGAAGTTCAAAATGCTCACTGTCATACAGGTCGTAGCTCAAATCAGATCCGAGGACTGGTTTGTCACAATAGACCTCAAAGACGTATATCCGTCCTTCCATAACACAGGAAGTTTCTGAGGTTCGCTTTCTGGGGCAAAGCTTATCAATATCGAGTACTTCCCTTCGGCCTTGCACTCTCACCCCGCACGTTCACGAAATGTGTAGATGCGGCTCTGGTTCCCCTCCGTATGCAGGGCATCCACATTCTGAATTATATCGACGATTGGTTGATTTTAGCTCAATCAGAGCAGATGGCGGTTCGACATCGAGATGTCGTTCTTGCACATATGGGGGAGCTGGGTTTGAGACTAAATGCCAAGAAGAGTGTACTTTCTCCAGTTCAGAGAACCACCTATCTAGGCGTAGTGTGGGATTCAACCACGATGCAGGCACATCTGTCTCCTGCTCGGATCGAGTCGATCCTCACATCAGTCGAGAGAGTCAAAGAAGGCCAGTCACTCACAGTTTCAAAGATTGTTAGGTCTGATGACAGACGCGTCCCTCACCGGTTGGGGTGCGGTCCTGAGTGGCCACCCTGCCCGCGGTCTGTGGAGTGGTTGCCATCTGACATGGCACATCAATTTCCTAGAGATGCTAGCGGTCTATCGAGCATTGAAACATTTCCTCCCAGATCTTAGGGATCTGTCTCTTATATCAATCACCAGGGGGGTCTGAGTTCACGCCCCTTGTACAAGCTGGCACACCAGATCCTTCTGTGGTCCCAGGGCAAACTCCTCTCGCTCAGAGCAGTGTATATTCCAGGGAGATTGAATGTGGGAGCAGACATACTGTCGAGACAGGGGCCGAGGCCCGGGGAATGGGAACTTCACCCCGAGGTGGTGAAGCAGATATGGAGACTGTTTGGCACAGCCCAGGTGGACCTCTTTGCGCCTCAGGAGACATCGCAATGTCCCCTTTGGTTCTCTCTAGTTCATCCAGCTCCCCTGGGACTGGACGCTATGGTACAAACCTGGCCGAGGCTTCGTCTGTACGCATTTCCCCCTATTGCTCTGTCCCGGGAGTTCTGGCGAGAGTACGCCGGGACGGGGTCTGTCAATGTCAATGTCACCTTTATTTATATAGCGCTTTAAACAAAATACATTGCGTCAAAGCAACTGAACAACATTCATTAGGAAAACAGTGTCAATAATGCAAAAATGATAGTTAAAGGCAGTTCATCATTGGATTCAGTTATGTCATCTCTGTTCAGTTAAATAGTGTCTGTGCATTTATTTGCAATCAAGTCAACGATATCGTTGTAGATGAAGTGTCCCCAACTAAGCAAGCCAGAGGCGACAGCGGCAAGGAACCAAAACTCCATCGGTGACAGAATGGAGAAAAAAACCTTGGGAGAAACCAGGCTCAGTTGGGGGGCCAGTTCTCCTCTGACCAGACGAAACCAGTAGTTCAATTCCAGGCTGCAGCTAAGTCAGATTGTGCAGAAGAATCATCTGTTTCCTGTGGTCTTGTCCTGGTGCTCCTCTGAGACAAGGTCTTTACAGGGGATCTGTATCTGGGGCTCTAGTTGTCCTGGTCTCCGCTGTCTTTCAGGGATGTAGATGTCCTTTCTAGGTGCTGATCCAGCATCTGGTCTGGATACGTACTGGATCCGGGTGACTGCAGTGACCCTCTGATCTGGACACAGACTGGATCTGGTGGCCACGGTGACCTCGGAACAAGAGAGAAACAGACAAATATTAGCGTAGATGCCATTCTTCTAATGATGTAGCAAGTACATAGGTTGTTATGGGAAGTGTTTCCGGTTCCGGTTTACCTAATTAATGCAGCCTAAAAATCCTTTAACGGATTTGGATAATAAAAGCATATTAGTATGTTATGTGTATGCCAGGTTAAAGAGATGGGTCTTTAATCTAGATTTAAACTGCAAGAGTGTGTCTGCCTCCCGAACAGTGTTAGGTAGGTTATTCCAGAGTTTGGGCGCCAAATAGGAAAAGGATCTGCCGCCTGCAGTTGATTTTGATATTCTAGGTATTATCAAATTGTCTGAGTTTTGAGAACGTAGCGGACGTAGAGGATTATAATGTAAAAGGATCTCATTCAAATACTGAGGTGCTAAACCATTCAGGGCTTTATAAGTAATAAGCAATATTTTAAAATCTATGCGATGCTTGATAGGGAGCCAGTGCAGTGTTGACAGGACCGGGCTAATATGGTCATACTTCCTGGTTCTAGTAAGAACTCTTGCTGCTGCATTTTGGACTAGCTGTAGTTTGTTTACTAAGCGTGCAGAACAACCACCCAATAAAGCATTACAATAATCTAACCTTGAGGTCATAAATGCATGGATTAACATTTCTGCATTTGACATTGAGAGCATAGGCCGTAATTTAGATATATTTTTGAGATGGAAAAATGCAGTTTTACAAATGCTAGAAACGTGGCTTTCTAAGGAAAGATTGCGATCAAGTAGCACACCTAGGTTCCTAACTGATGACGAAGAATTGACAGAGCAACCATCAAGGCTTAGACAGTGTTCTAGGTTATTACAAGCAGAGTTTTTAGGTCCTATAATTAACACCTCTGTTTTTTTCAGAATTTAGCAGTAAGAAATTACTCGTCATCCAGTTTTTTATATCGCCTATGCAATCCATTAGTTTTTCAAATTGGTGTGTTTCACCGGGCTGCGAAGAAATATAGAGCTGAGTATCATCAGCATAACAGTGAAAGCTAACACCATGTTTCCTGATGATATCTCCCAAGGGTAACATATAAAGCGTGAAGAGTAGCGGCCCTAGTACTGAGCCTTGAGGTACTCCATACTGCACTTGTGATCGATAGGATACATCTTCATTCACTGCTACGAACTGATGGCGGTTATATAAGTACGATTTAAACCATGCTAATGCACTTCCACTGATGCCAACAAAGTATTCAAGTCTATGCAAAAGAATGTTGTGGTCAATTGTGTCAAACGCAGCACTAAGATCCAATAAAACTAATAGAGAGATACACCCACGATCAGATGATAAGAGCAGATCATTTGTAACTCTAAGAAGAGCAGTCTCAGTACTATGATACGGTCTAAATCCTGACTGGAAATCCTCACATATACCATTTTTCTCTAAGAAGGAATATAATTGTGTGGATACCACCTTTTCTAGTATCTTGGACAGAAAAGGGAGATTCGAGATTGGTCTATAATTAACTAGTTCTTTGGGGTCAAGTTGTGGTTTTTTGATGAGAGGCTTAATAACAGCCAGTTTGAAGGTTTTGGGGACATGTCCTAATGACAATGAGGAATTAATAATAGTTAGAAAAGGATCTATGACTTCTGGAAGCACCTCTTTCAGGAGCTTAGATGGTATAGGGTCTAACATACATGTTGTTGGTTTAGATGATTTAACAAGTTTATACAATTCTTCCTCTCCTATGGTAGAGAATGAGTGGAACTGTTCCTCAGGGGGTCTATAGTGCACTGTCTGATGTGATACTGTAGCTGACGGCTGAATGGTTGCAATTTTATCTCTAATAGTATCGATTTTAGAAGTAAAGTAGTTCATAAACTCATTACTGCTGTGGTGTTGGGAAATGTCAACACTTGTTGAGGCTTTATTTTTCGTTAATTTAGCCACTGTATTGAATAAATACCTGGGGTTATGTTTGTTTTCTTCTAAAAGAGAAGAAAAGTAATCGGATCTAGCAGTTTTTAATGCTTTTCTGTAGGATATGTTACTTTCCCGCCAAGCAATACGAAATACCTCTAGTTTTGTTTTCCTCCAGCTGCGCTCCATTTTTCGGGCTGCTCTCTTTAGGGTGCGAGTATGCTCATTATACCATGGTGTCAAACTGTTTTCCTTAACCTTCCTTAAGCGTAAAGGAGCAACTTTATTTAAAGTGCTAGAAAAGAGAGAGTCCATAGTTTCTGTTACATCATCAAGTTGTTCTGAGGTTTTGGATATGCTAAGGAATTTGGATACATCAGGAAGATAACTTAAAAAGCAGTCTTTTGTGTTAGAAGTGATGGTTCTTCCATACTTGTAACAAGAAGTAGAATTTACAATTTTGGCTATATGAATTTTGCAAAGAACTAAATAATGATCTGAGATATCATCACTTGGCTGAATAATTTCAACACCATCAACATCAATTCCATGTGACAGTATTAAATCTAGATTATGATTTCGACAATGAGTAGGTCCTAAAACGTGTTGTCTAACACCAATAGAGTTCAGAATGTCTATAAATGCTGATCCCAATGCATCGTTTTCATTATCAACATGGATATTAAAATCACCAACTATTAAAACTTTATCTGCAGCCAGAACTAACTCAGATGTAAAATCACCAAACTCTTTAATAAAGTCTGTATGGTGCCCTGGTGGTCTGTATACAGTAGCCAGTACAAACATAACAGGGGATTTATCATTAACATTTGTTTCTTTGGATAATGTTATATGAAGTACCATTACTTCAAACGAGTTATACTTGTAGCCTGCCCTCTGAGAAATCCTGAAAACGTTGTTATAAATTGAAGCAACACCTCCACCTTTGCCTTTTAGACGTGGCTCATGTTTATAACAGTAATCTTGGGGGGTGGACTCATTTAAAATAATGTAATCATCAGGTTTTAGCCAGGTTTCTGTCAAACAGAGTACATCTATATTATGATCAGTGATCATATTATTTACAAAAAGTGTTTTCGTAGAAAGGGATCTGATATTCAATAAGCCAAGCTTTATCATTTGTTTATCCATATTGCTTCTGTTTTTTATTTGTTGAACCTTTATTAAATTGTTAATCTTAACCTGGTTTGGACATTTTTTGTTTTTTCTAGTTCGGGGAACAGACACAGTCTCTATAGTGTGATATCTAGGTGAAAAAGTCTCTATGTGCTGAGAATTAACTGACCTCTGTGACGGGAGGCAGCTAGCAGACGGTCGGTTTAGCCAGTCTGTCTGCTTCCTGACCTGGGCCCCAGTTAGTCAAGTATAAACACTAAGACTATTTGCCATATTTCTAGAGAGAAGAGTGGCGCCACCCCAGGAGGGATGAAGACCATCTCTTTTAAACAGGTCAGGTCTGCCCCAAAAGCTCGTCCAATTGTCTATGAAACCTATGTTATTCTGTGGGCACCACTTAGACATCCAGCCATTGAGTGATGACAATCTGCTATGCATCTCATCACCACGGTAAGCAGGGAGGGGACCAGAGCATATTACAGTGTCTGACATCGTGCTTGCAAGTTCACACACCTCTTTAATGTTATTTTTAGTGATCTCCGACTGGCGAAGTCGAACATCATTAGCGCCGGCATGAATAACAATCTTACTGTATTTACGTTTAGCATTAGCCAGCACTTTTAAATTTGTCAAGATGTCAGGCGCTCTGGCTCCCGGTAAACATTTGACTATGGTGGCTGGTGTCTCTATATTCACGTTCCGTACAATAGAATCACCAATAACTAGAGCACTTTCATCAGGTTTCTCAGTGGGTGCATCACTGAGTGGGGAGAACCTGTTTAATGTTTTGATGGGAACAGAAGAGCGGTGTTTTGACCCACGACTACGCTGCCTCACCGTCACCCAGTTGCCCTGCTGCTGGGGCTCTGTTTCCGGAACCGAACAATGTACAGGAATCCCTGAGCTAGACGCATCCAAAGCCGTATCTAGAGCCCTAACATTTTTACTATCCTCAATTAAAGTTTGGATGCGTGTCTCTAATTCTGAAATCTTCTCTGTCAGCCTATTTCCCTGCATTTATCACATGTGAATCCCTCATCAGCGACAGAGATAGATAAACTGTACATGTGGCAAGAGGTGCAAGAAACAATGATAGGAGAAGCCATTACTCACCGTGCTTGATGAAAATTCTTACTGCGGTTGTTTGATGAACTTGTGAAAAACTGGAGCGAGGGAGAGGAGAAAAGAAAACAGCGATAGGTTCGAATGAAGACGCTAATGACAAGCTAACGAGTGCTAACGCTTTGCAGGTGTACTGCACTCACGGAAATAAAATAAAAGTGAATGATCAAAGTTAATCTGATAAGATTGATCGATAATATCAGAAATATGGTGTGAATTAAGTTATATTTTACCACTTTAAAAAACAGAGAGTGATAGTAAGATAAAGATTCTAGAGAAAAAAATAAAATAAAAACAGCTACACGGAGCTACAATTTGCTACAGAAGGCCAACAGGAAGTAGAGAAAACACTGTCCAACAGCGACACCCGCAGGCAAGCGTCTGTCTGTTATTAGTAGCCCCGTTCTGGCCGGGCCAAATATGGTTCGCAGATCTGGTCTCGCTCCTCGACGGTTCTCCATGGGAGATACCGATCAGGACAGACCTACTCTCACAGGCGCAGGGCACGATAATTCACCCTCGCCCGGAGTTGTGGAAACTATGGGTGTGGCCACTGAGGGGCCACAGCTCATAGAATCCGGTCTCTCAACCGAGGTTGTTGAGACCCTCCTCCAATCCAGAGCTCCCTCTACGATGAAACTGTATGCCCTAAGGTGGAAACTCTTCACCTCATGGTGCAGAGACCGCCAGCTTGACCCTGTTAACTGCCCAGTTGGTACAGTTCTGGAGTTTCTACAAGCTAGGCTCTCTGCGGGGTTAACTCACTCCACCTTAAAGGTGTACGTGGCGGCCATAGCTGCTTACCATGTCCCTTTCAATGATCAGTCAGTGGGTAGACACCCCCTAGTTACACGTTTCCTCCGTGGTGCGCTGAGGCCTCCAGTACGGTCCCGTGTTCCCCCCTGGGACTTGGTTGTGGTTTTAGAGGCTCTTTGTAAAGCTCCATTCGAGCCGATACATGATATCTCAGATAGACATCTGACGCTTAAGACTACCCTGTTACTGGCTATCACCTCGCTAAAGAGAGTTGGAGATCTTCAGGCCCTTTCGGTGGCCCCTACTTACCTAGACTTTGCCCTTGGTATGGCCAAAGCATTTTTATACCCTCGAGCAGGTTATGTTCCTAAGGTTCCCTCTGTTACACCACAACCTATAGTACTGCAGGCCTTCTGCCCTCCTCCCTTTCGGGAGCCAGACCAGGAAAAGCTAAATTGTATGTGTCCAGTGTGAGCACTGGACGCATACGTTCACAGAGCTGCCCTGTGGAGAAAATCAGACCAATTGCTTGTTTGCTACGGTCCTCCTAAAAAGGGTTCTCCTGCCTCTAAGCAGACCCTAAGTCGTTGGATAGTCGAGGCTATCAATGTATCGTATGAGTCCTCTGGTCTTCCCCTTCCTTTGGGAGCCTAGGCTCACTCCACTCGGGGTATGGCGGCCTCTAGGGCCTTCTCAGCAGGTGTGTCCCTCTTGGACATCTGCAACACTGCGGGGTGGTCCACGCCCTCTAAATTT
The DNA here is from genome assembly GCF_963082965.1 of Carassius carassius. Taxonomy (NCBI): domain Eukaryota; kingdom Metazoa; phylum Chordata; class Actinopteri; order Cypriniformes; family Cyprinidae; genus Carassius; species Carassius carassius. The sequence continues at coordinate 27,098,121 of NC_081799.1, forward strand.
GTCAGATTTTATGACCTAGATATGCGAGCCACTCCGGGCTCTTCTGTTCTCTTGTCTTAGCTGTGCTCTTCGGATACACACTAGGCAGGGATTTGGAAGTCTGGCAGCGTGGGCACATCGTTCCCCAAAGCGTTCGACGCAGCTCGAGTTCCTGTAAAGGCGACACAGAAAACACCAGTTTATTACTAAACAATTAAATGTCTCCTTGCTAATTTAGACACATTCACAATCATTCCTTTAACTGGTTCTTTGTGGCAAGCTTTATGCGTGCGGTCATAACGCTTATTATCCTGTATGCTATAGCCTATTTAAGTAATTAAATTAATATAAAGGAGCGATTTGTCCACGAATGGCTTAAATGAACAACTACTAGTCGACTAAAAAAAAAAAAAAATAGTCGGAGGCAGCCCTTATTCTACATATTTTCGAACTAGCATGCCATTCTGGCAACCCCAGAGAATGGGTGAGCGGAGCGGAATATTCAGAAATGCGCTCTCCGCTCACAAGCTCTGATCGGAACAAACCCAAACCTCACGGTCTGCTGAACTTGCAAAAACATCAACATAGACATAGCTAGACCAGACTATTTTAGTACAAATTATGGGCTTATTGGCGATTTTTTATAATTATGAATAGGTTTATTAATTAAAAAAAAAAAAAAAAAAAAAAAAAAAAAACCTGCACCCCTAGTTCTTACGTCTATGGCCCAATGACGCTACGATCAGCATTTACTACTTAAAAAAAAATGCAGGTCAGGAAACGGGTCGGGTACAAAATTTTCTTTATCTTTTTTAGTTAGTTGAAAACGTCGGTCGGGTGCGGGTTGTTTATACATTAACCCACGCATCACTGATCTCTATTATCATAACAGTTTGAGTAATTCTGATTCCTGAACAGTAAACTTTGAAGTGTCAGCTTTGTGAGCATATATTGATTATATATCTGGTCAGAAAGAATCATGAACAGAAACCTTTTTATTTTGGGAATGTCATTTCAATGCCGAAAATGGGGGGGGGGGGGGGGGGGTGCTGATAAGGGATTAGGTATAATTAAGTGAATCTACCAGGAATTATGAATAAATCCTCTAATTTTCAATCGTTCTCATTCTGCTCCAGTGGCTGGATTTCAGATTTGAATGATGCGCGCAATCCCATAGTGCCACGCTACCGTAAGTTAGTGTAAAAAGCAGGAGCTACAGTGACAACACCTGCTTCTTGTAAATGAATTACAGTTGACGTGGAAATATACTGTAAACAACTGTAAAACCTTATATGACCCATAATACATTGCGAATTTCAGGTGCATCTTGTAAAATGTTTATACAGTAATATTCTGTAAAATTTTGCTGTAGAAACTGCGTAGTGTCATCTGCTAGCTGTGCTATTTTGATCTCTCTGTGCGTATGACTCGCTCTCGTGGTGACCATGTGAGTTGTGGATCGATGGACTTCCAATCGGGTTCAAATCGACAATCGGTGTTAAATTTTGAAAACTGATTATTATATTTATCGGGATCTTATGGCGGTGGGGCACGACTGTTCTGTGAATGGATCAGAGGTGGGTAGGCAGGGGGAAATGGATAATATTGAAGGGAGAGGTGAAGAAAGGGAAGGGTTGGGGAGGGGACAGTAGAGTGATAAACATAATAAAATAAATAAAAGAGTAAGGAGGGATAGTGTTGAGGATTCTGAATTGGAAGAAGAAAACCAGGAAACTTCTCAAGAAGGGAGGAGGGGGATTTATGATGTTGTAATACGGTTTAATGAAAACCATCAAGGGATTATGAAGAAGGTTAGCCCGTTTGTGCTAACAACAACTCTAGCAAACAAGATAGGGGAGATTGAGTTTGCAAATATCCTTAATGACTGGGAATTTATTGGTAAGATGTGCTGATGGTGGGCAAATAGAAAAAACCCTAAACATCAAGGATATAGCAAAATAGCAAAATATAGATATAGAAAATACATAGAAAAAGAAAACAAACAGCATGAAGAGGTAGATGTGAATAGAAGCTTTGAAGGAGTGTTTGTGAAAAAAAAAACAGATTTAGTTACTTTTACAGCAGGAGTGATAAATAGCACTGCAGAAGTAAAATCTAAAAATGACAAAATTTTGTTGGTGATTAAAGCAGCAATCAATCACTTGGGATTTTTTTCTTTTTTTATGAGTTGAATGAAAAACCAGATGTAATTTGCATTCAAGAATCCTGGTTGAAGCCAAATCTAGACTTTTTGATTCACAGGTATACAAAAATAAGGAGAGATAGGAATTCTGGGGATGGGGGAGGAGGGTGTGTTGTATTCATCAAGGCAGTTGTATCATATAGATTACAGATCTATGTGTGCAGATTTTAATGCTAATTGGGAAGTGTTGACAGCAACAACAGTGGGAAGTGATCACTATCCTGTCTTGTGCTCAGAAGGTGGGAAATTGGAAGTAGGAACTTTGGTAAAGATGATTGGGAAAGGTTTAAGAATGTTAAAGAAAGACAGCAGTGGAAGCTATACTTAAGACAAGAAACAGGGTAAATCGAAAATTGGTGCCTTGGTGGAATGAAGAATGTCAACAGGCAGTAAGGGACAGAAATAAAGCTTTCAGAAAACTTAAAAGAAACATAATGTTAAACATCTAATGCAATACAAAAAGGATCAAGCAATAGTTAGAAGGAAATTATGCCAAGCAAAGAGAATTAGTTGGAGAAATTTCTGTGATGAAATAGGTAGAACTACTCCGGTGGGGAAAGTCTGGGTAATGATTAAAAGAATGGTGGAGATAGGAGGCAGTGGGAATATCCTGTTATGGTATTTGACGAAGAAACTGCAGTTTCCAATAAGAAACTGGAAGTAAGTTAGATGAGCCATTTACTTTCCCCGATCAACATCAACTGCAAAAGGAATGATGCACTAAATGAACTGTACCAGCACATCAGTGAGCAGCAGACAGCACACCCTGATGCTTTTCTCATCATAGCTGTGGATTTCAACCATGCTGACTTAAAGAGTATGTTTCCAAAAACACAATAACTTTCCAACATGAGCTAATAACATTTTAGACTTTGTTTACACCACACTTAACCACAAACCAGTTAAAAAAACTGATAATGTGTGGCCGTCAGAGGCTCTTCAAGACTGTTTTGACACAACTGACTGGAATATGTTTAAGCAGGCTGCCACACGCAATAACACCACTGACCTCCAGGAGTACTCAGAGACTGTAACTGCCTACATCAACAAGTGTTTTGATGAAGTAACAGTCTCAAAAACCATCACTGTCCATGCCAACCAGAAGCCGTGGATGACAGGGGAGTTCTACAGACTCCTGAAGACACGGAACGCTGCCTTCAGAGCTGGAGATGAGGTGGGACTGAGAACAGCCAGGGCCAACCTGTCCCGCAGCATCAAGGAGGCTAAGAGACAGCACTCCAGGAGGATAGCCCATCAATTCAGCGACAGCAGAGACACTCGGAGCCTGTGGCAGGGGATACAGACCATTACGGACTACAAGTCCCCATAGAGGACCTTTGACAGCAACATCTCTCTACTGAATGAGCTGAACACCTTCTTCGCTCGCTTTGAGCAACAAAACAACACCACTGCACGGAAGACTCCACCTTCTCCCGGTGACCAGGTGATGACGCTGACCCCAGACAGTGTGAGGAGGTCCTTCAGCAGGATCAATGCGTGGAAAGCTCCGGGTCCTGACAACATCCCTGGGCATGTACTGAGAGACTGTGCAGCAGAACTCACTGATGTCTTCACAGACATTTTCATTATTTCACTTAGTCAGGCTGTTGTTCCCACATGTTTCAAAACTACCACCATCATTCCAGTCCCAAAGAATACGTCTCCATCCTGCTTCAATGACTACCGTGCTGTTACACTTACTCCCATCCTTATGAAGTGCTTTGAACGGCTAGTCATGCACCTCATCGTTCCAACCGCTCGACCGATGATGCCATCACTACTACCATCCACTCAGCACTCACACATATAGAGAAAAAAGACTTGTCAGAATGCTGTTCATAGATTTCAGTTCAGCTTTCAACACAATCATCCCTCAACAGCTCATTTACAAACTGGTCGAGCTGGGGCTCAACACTTCGCTGTGCAACTGGCTGTTGGACTTTCTGACTAGAAGACCTCAGGCAGTGTGGATCGGCAGTAACACATCCAGCACCATCACACTGAACACTGGGGGCCCCCAAGGATGTGTGCTGAGCCCCCTCCTCTTCACTTTGCTGACCCTCAACTGCACACCGTCACACAGCTCCAACCCCTTTATTAAGTTTGCGGATGACACGACTGTGGTGGGTCTCATTAGCAACATAGAAGAGACAAACTACAAGAGCAAGGTGAGCCACCTGGCCAGGTGATGCAGTGACAACAATCTCTCTCTGAACGTGGAGAAGACGAAGGAGATTGTTTTGGGGCCAGTTTGGGGGCCAGTTCTCCTCTGACCAGACGAAACCAGTAGTTCAATTCCAGGCTGCAGCAAAGTCAGATTGTGCAGAAGAATCATCTGTTTCCTGTGGTCTTGTCCTGGTGGTCATCTGAGACAAGGTCATTACAGGGGATCTGTATCTGGGGTTCTAGTTGTCCTGGTCTCCACTGTCTTTCAGGGATGTAGAGGTCCTATCTAGGTGCTGATCCACCATCTGGTCTGGATACGTATTGGATCCGGGTGACTGCAGTGACCCTCTGATCTGGATACAGACTGGATCTGGTGGCCACGGTGACCTCGGAATAAGAGAGAAACAGACTAATATTAGCGTAGATGCCATTCTTCTAATGATGTAGCAAGTACATCGGGTGTTATGGAAAGTGTTCCCGGTTCCGGTTTACCTAATTAATGCAGCCTAAAATTTTTTTAACGGATTTGGAGATTAAAAGCATATTAGTATGTTATGTGCAAGCCAGGTTAAAGAGATGGGTCTTTAATCTAGATTTAAACTGCAAGAGTGTGTCTGCCTCCCGAACAATGTTAGGTAGGTTATTCCAGAGTTTAGGCACCAAATAGGAAAACGATCTGCCGCCTGCAGTTGATTTTGATATTCTAGGTATTATCAAATTGCCTGAGTTTTGAGTACGTAGCGGACGTAGAGGATTATAATGTAAAAGGAGCTCATTCAAATACTGAGGTGCTAAACCATTCAGGGCTTTATAAGCAATAAGCAATATTTTAAAATCTATACGATGTTTGATATGGAGCCAGTGAAGTGTTGACAGGACCGGGCTAATATGGTCATATTTCCTGGTTCTAGTAAGAACTCTTGCTGCTGCATTTTGGACTAGCTGTAGTTTGTTTACTAAGCATGCAGAACAACCACCCAATAAAGCATTACAATAATCTAACCTTGAGGTCATAAATGCATGGATTAACATTTCTGCATTTGACATTGAGAGCATAGGCCGTAATTTAGATATATTTTTGAGATGGAAAAATTCAGTTTTACAAATGCTAGAAATGTGGCTTTCTAAGGAAAGATTGCGATTCAATAGCACACCTAGGTTTCTAACAGATGACGAAGAATTGACAGAGCAACCATCAAGTCTTAGACAGTGTTCTAGGTTATTACATGCAGAGTTTTTAGGTCCTATAATTAACATCTCAGTTTTTTCCGAATTTAGCAGTAAGAAATTACTCGTCATCCAGTTTTTTATATCGACTATACATTCCATTAGTTTTTCAAATTGGTGTGTTTCACCAGGCCTCGAAGAAATATAGAGCTGAGTATCATCAGCATAACAGTGAAAGCTAATATGATATCTCCCAAGGGTAACATATAAAGCGTGAAGAGTAGCGGCCCTAGTACTGAGCCTTGAGGTACTCCATACTGCACTTGTGATCAATATGATACATCTTTATTCACTGCTACGAACTGATGGCGGTCATATAAGTACGATTTAAACCATGCTAATCCACTTCCATTAATGCCAACAAAGTGTTCAAATCTATGCAAAAGAATGTTGTGGTCAATTGTGTCAAACGCAGCACTAAGATCCAATAAAACTAATAGAGAGATACAACCACGATCAGATGATAAGAGCAGGTCATTTGTAACTCTAAGGAGAGCAGTCTCAGTTCTATGATACGGTCTAAATCCTGACTGGAAATCCTCACATATACTTTTTTTCTCTAAGAAGGAATATAATTGTGAGGATACCACCTTTTCTAGTATCTTGGACAGAAAAGGGAGATTCGAGATTGGTCTATAATTAACTAGTTCTTTGGGGTCAAGTTGTGGTTTTTTGATGAGAGGCTTAATAACAGCCAGTTTGAAGGTTTTGGGGACATATCCTAATGACAATGAGGAATTAATAATAGTCAGAAGAGGATCTATGACTTCTGGAAGCACCTCTTTTAGGAGCTTAGATGGTATAGGGTGTAACATACATGTTGTTGGTTTAGATGATTTAACAAGTTTATACAATTCTTCCTCTCCTATAGTAGAGAATGAGTGGAACTGTTCCTCAGGGGGTCTATAGTGCACTGTCTGATGCGATACTGTAGGTGACGACTGAATCGTTACAATTTTATCTCTAATAGTATCAATTTTAGAAGTAAAGTAGTTCATAAAGTCATTACTGCTGTGATGTTGGAAAATGTCAACACTTGTTGAGGCTTTATTTTTCATAAATTTAGCCACTGTATTGAATAAATACCTGGGGTTATGTTTGTTTTCTTCTAAAAGAGAAGAAAAGTAATCAGATCTAGCAGGTTTTTAATGCTTTTCTGTAGGATAGGTTACTTTCTCACCAAGCAATACGAAATACCTCTAGTTTTGGTTTCCTCCAGCTGCGCTCCATTTTTCGGGCTGCTCTCTTTAGTGTGCGAGTATGCTCATTATACCATGGTGTCATACTGGTTTCCTTAACCTTCCTTAAGCGTAAAGGAGCAACTGTATTTAGAATGCTAGAAAAGAGAGAGTCCATAGTTTCTGTTACATCATCAAGTTGTTCTGAGGTTTTGGATATGCTAAGGAATTCGGATACATCAGGAAGATAACTTAAAAAGCAGCTTTTGAGCTGCATCACTGTGTGGTACGGCGCTTGCAACGCCCCCCGAACTTGCCCCCCCTCCCCTCTTCTGCCCCATGCCACACTGAACTATGAACCCCGCCCCCCTCCAGATCCGACATCCCCAGGTCCACCCCCCCCCCCACTAACATAGGATAACATGCACCAGTCACTTTGTGCAGCATTGGTCTGCTCACTACCTCATTCACCATGGAACTGATGTCATTCTACCACCTCATCAGTCTGTCACTTTAATCAGACTGAATAAGCTTTTTTTTGTGCTAAAAATCTTTTTATCTGCACTGTTTGTTCACTTCACTGGTTTGCACTCTATCTGCCATGTGCCTTGTGCTGCTTTATTTAAATTTATATTCAATTTTATTACATGTCTTTATTACATTCCCTTAGTGTATAGCTGTATTTTATATTTTATATTTGATATAGATTATTAAGCTTTACTGTTAGTGTTATCTGTATGCACCGGGGGTCTGAGAGTAGCGTTATTTTGATTCTCTGTATGTATGTACTGTATGTGTGTATGTGCGCCACATTAGTGTGTCAACTAATGTGGCGCACTTGGCTAAGGCACTGGTCCCATAACTGTGAGGTCGTGGGTTCGAATCCAGGGTTGGTAAGGTTGATCTGTTGTCCTGATGTATGTTCCGGTTCTGCTGTTTTTGGGGTGTTGTTGGCGCAGTGGATAAGACACATGCCATTGGTGTGAGAGACCTGGGTTCGAATCCACTGTGAGACACCAATGTGTCCCTGAGCAAGACACTTAACCCCTAGTTGCTCCAGAGGCGTGTGACCTCTGACATATATAGCAATTGTAAGTCGCTTTGGATAAAAGCGTCAGCTAAATGAATAAATGTAATGTAAATGTAAATGTACATGTGGTAGAATTGACAATAAAGCAGACTTGACTTGACGTGACTTGACTTGGTGAGTGATCATATTATTTATAAAAAGTGCTTTCATAGAAAGGGATCTGATATTCAATAAGCCAAGCTTTATCATTTGTTTATCTGTATTGGTTTGGACGTTTTTTGTATTTTCTAGTTTGGGAACAGACACAGTCTCTATAGTGTGATATCTAGGTGAAAGAGTCTCTATGTGCTGAGAATTAACTGTCTTCTGTGACGTGAGGCAGCTAGCAGATGGTCGGTTTAGCCAGTCTGTCTGCTTCATGTTGAACATCATTAGCGCCGGCATGAATGACAATCTTACTGTATTTACGTTTAGCACTAGCCAGCACTTTTAAATTTGCCAAGATGTCAGGCGCTCTGGCTCCCAGTAAACATTTGACTATGGTGGCTGGTGTCTCTATATTCACGTTCCGTACAATAGAATCGCCAATAACTAGAGCACTTTCATCAGGTTTCTCAGTGGGTGCATCACTGAGTGGGGAGAACCTGTTTAATGTTTTGATTGGAACAGAAGAGTGGTGTTTTGACCCACGACTATGTTGCCTCACTGTCACCCAGTTGCCCTGCTGCAGGGGCTCTGTTGCCGGAACCGAAAAATGTACAGGAATACCTGAGCTAGATGCATCCAAAGCCGTATCTAGAGCCCTTACATTCTTGATGTCCTCAATTAAAGTTTGTACATAAACAAATCATTATTATTTGTTATTGTCCAGCAGCTATAGATTTTTAAGCCAATTAAAAGCTAGATATTAGAGGAAAATTAAAGTTGCCTAGAGCATCCACTACCAGTCAAGTCTCTTCTGTTCACCAAGCCTGCATTTATTTGATCCAAAGTACAGCAAAACAGTAAAATTGTGAAATATTTTTACTAGACTATTTAAAATAACTGTTTTAAATTTGAATATATTTCAAAATGTAATTTATTGAGATTTTAAAGCTTGCTAAATAAAAGTATTCATTTCTATAATTTATTTTCCTAAAAATAAACATTATACTGACTCTAAACTTTTGAGTGACATACTGTATAATGTTGAAAAGGCTTTTTATTTCACATAAATGCTGATCTTTGGATCCTTCTATTCTATTCATTCAAGTATGCTGAAAAAAATTTACTGATCTATTTTAAATATTGATAATCAGCAAATCAGCATATTAGAATGATTTGATTTCTGAAGGATGTGACACTGAAGACTGGAGTAATAATGCTAAAAATTCACATTTGATAACAGGAATAAATTACATTTTAAAATATATACAGTTATTTTAAACAGTAAAAATATTTCACAATATTACTGCTTTTGCTGTACTTTGGGTCAAATAAATGCAGGCTTGGTGTGCAGAAGAGACTTCTATAAAAATATTAAAAATCTTACTGTTCGAAAACTGTTGACTGGTAGTGTATATAGATTACAGAAATATTATATTATAATGTCTTATATAATATTGTATTGCTTGTTTATATATATATATATATATATATATATATATATATATATATATATATACATATAATTTTTGTCCCCCCCACTTCTGAAAAGAGGGCTAAGCCCCAGTTTTAAATGTTGAAGATATCTGTGTCTTTACTGTACTTTTTTCATTTTTTTTATTCGCAGTATCACTGTTTAATATAAAAAATATCAGGTTTAATGCATCTTGTTTTAGTCATGATTATTTATTTAATGGTATAAGCTCAATAAAATGTCAAATGTGTGTTTTAAAATATTTTTTTCTGAATTTATCACAATGCAAATTTGTAAAGCAATATAATGAAATTAATGTTTTTATCGATGATGCACATTGTGGTGAGGTTTCTTTGAGGTTTCTTTGTTTCTTTGTTTCCGTATGACTAAGCTCTGTTATTTTACAGCTCATAACTCGATTAACCAATAACCTGGTTATTAGGAGCTCTGAATTTTGTATTGCTTTTATTAAAATATAAATCTTTGAAAAAATTTGTTTATTTCTTAAAAGTGATATGTCCCAGAAATATTTAGCATCAGAAATGTGGTAGCTTTAAGTTTGTTTCACAGATTTAATTTCCAGATGTTTCCATTAGAATAAAATATTCACCATATGTTTCTGACAACAGAATGTTCTAACAGCTAACATTCTAAAGGTCCCCATTGCTTTTTATATTTCAGAGCTCATATATAAAATAAAATCCTTTAATTAATACCAGACATATGTTATCATTATTACAAAGTTTTTTTTTTTACTATGTTGTTGAAAACAAAGATTTTGTTATCAAAACCAGAGGTTCTAGATTTTGTTATCTAAACCAGTGGTTCTCAACCAGGGCACTAGTACCCACCAGGGGGCCTCAGTACACTTTCAAAGTGGCCTCAAGATGACATAAAATTGATTTAAAATAAGAAATATTAAAATAATTCCACTTAATTAAAATGTATTAATTCTAATAATTTCTTTAGGATGTATACCTACAAATTATAAACAGACAAAAATGATCCATAATTAATCCATAATTATTTTAATCAGACACGTCTAGTTTCAGGCGAGGAGAGCTTCAAACATTGTCTTGGACAGTGGGGGGGGGGGGGGGGGGGCATGGAGTCAAAAATGCTGAGAACTACTGATCTAAACTAATAATATTCCAATTAACATCTTATCTCCCATCTTATGTGTTTATCAAAATCAGAACACTACATGATTATGGAGGAGGATGAAGAGGAAGGTTAAGGTCGATGGTTATTGCCATCTTCGTCAACCCAAAGGCTTGCACCATACTTCTGCAATTTGATGGTATGATTGGCAGTCACGATAAAAGACCGGTCACTGGGTATATGGAAATTTTGGCAGATGACAGCACTGCAGATTTTGTCATCGTTTTCATCTTCCACAAGGATAGAGGCATAGATGGCGCCTTCCCCGGCAAAGTTACATGTCTCGTTCTGTGGCAGGTGAACATAACGTATCCGGGAGTCTGATTTAAAAACCATATTCACATCGGTGGAAATGTGCCCTGATACTGATTGTCCTGTACCTCCAATCCCTACTCCCACATTTATCACCATTTCTTCAAGCCTCATTTTATCCACTCCATAGAAAATCCGAAGATGCTTCCCAGTTGCATTGGCCACGTGGGTATTTGAGCGTGAAGTCTCGTTTCCCATGTTTTTAAATGGAAGCTTGGAAGATCTGAATTTTTAAAGAAAGAAACAACGTAATATTTACAGGTATTCAGAACACCAAAAGGTTGTTTTCATTCAAATCTTTTTAATCTTGGTACTTTTTTTGTTATTCTGTGGCAGGACTAGCACTCTGTACTTAATAGATATTTGTCTATATGAATTAATGCTTGGGAATTCCGGCCTGTGATTGCTTCAGAGGAGAGCATATCATATAATGCTATATATTGTCTTAACATCAGATCATCTTCTGGCAATATACATTTTTAAATACAGATACCATTATAATTGACAAACCCAACCAACTAAGCATTTAGTATAGTATCAATTTGGTCATTTTAGCTAATCTGTGATGGTATCTTAAAGGTGTAAAGATGTAAAAGTAAAGAGAAAATATAAAGAAACAGCCCATTATACTGCTTTTACATACAGTATAAACTATCACTAGCTCTATAATCAAGAATATCAAATAAATACTTACTGCAGAGATAAGAGAAAATAACTGTTGTAAATGCAGTTCAGGAGACAAATGTTTCCTATTAACAGTTGGATCAACAGGAGACTGGCAGTCAGTGTGTGCAGTAATCCACAAAAAGCAGCTTCAAACTTTATATAGCTTACAAAGAACTAAGAGTATATGCTTGTAAAGCCTTACGCCCACAGCAGATGACGTATTTTTCACTTATCTGTTGTAACCTTACAAATTCCACAGTTTGCATTTTAACTTATTTCATGAGAGCAAAAAATATGTGACACACCCTTTAAAGTAAGAGAGTTCCAAGAAATAGCAACAGCAGCATGATATCATTGCACAGTCTTGTAACACAATCATGAAAAATAAGAGTTATAGACAAAGAGATAATTTTATGCTAAAACAAGAAAAATAAATTGCTAGAGAAACTCCAAGCATGGTCTAGTTAATGGTCGCTTTCAGGCCAGGCACACACTGGTCCATCCAACTGCCATTTGATCCTTTGCATAGTATCATGTCATTCATGAGTTCATGTACAACTTACATCATTATTAAACTACTAGGCTACAACAACAGCAAAAAAAGATATTTAAAACAACTGTTTAGCAATTAAGGACACTTTTATGTTAATGTGTTTATTTTCTGTATACAAAAAAAGATTTGTACTAAAAGTGATTACAGCGAACCAATGGAAATGTGTGTGTAATTTTACAAAATGACCACAAAAACCAGGAAATAAAATGCCTTATAGGCAGGTCAACGATCCTGGGGGAGAGTGGAACTCCCAAAGTATATATAACTATATATATACATAAATATAAACATAAATATATACACTGCCGGGAAAAAGATTTTAACAGATTTTTATTCACAAAATTGGCAATCAACTTATCACAATGTATTGACAGGAAATTAATAATGTGAAACATTACTATTACAATTTGAAAAAAAAAAATAACAATAACAAAATTTGTTTCAAAAACTGGCTTTTTCATAGCAATTCTTACCATTAAGCCATAAGGTCGCTTTGCACTGATGTTTCCAGTCAAATTGAGAATAGATAGTAAAGATGGCCGCAAAGTATTTACATGCCCGCAAGCGATGTCTTTCACAAAGTCATTAGAATAAGTAAGTCATTTGGTGATTTTCATGTTCCCCCTGAGTAAGTTTGACTTCCATAAAGTCATTGGAATAAGTAAGCCATTTGGTGATTTTCATGTTCCCCCCTGAGTGAGCTTGACTTTCATAAAGTCATTGGAATAAGTAAGCCATTTGGTGATTTTCATGTTCCCCCCTGAGTGAGGCACTTTTTTTGATGGTCCCGCCCAGTGGTGTAGTCTATGTGATACGCAGGTATACGACATATAACCACTAGGAAAGGTCAAGGATTTCTGTATACCCACTCAAAAAGCATGAGGATACCTAACAACATCGTTTTGTAAAAGAACATTCACACATTCATTCATAAATTCACCCTGTTTGTGTTGCGAAGCATCTACTTTTTAAAAATTACACAGTGTTTCTGTTGCCAGTGCAGCATTGAATGTGAATCACTAAAGCCTGTGTATTAAACTTTTCGCATCCACGGGTCGCTATAGTAGGCGTGACATAAAAATAGTCATCGGAGAGTGTGTGTGGAGGCTCTGAGCAGATGACCATGTGCCTCCCGTCCGTGCAGTCAGCAGGCTTCAAAAGCACCATTGCACATGTACAGGCTTTGTGTAGAAACCCGATACTACTCGAACCTATAAAGTCTGTCACTAAAACAATATAAAGACAGTCAGATGTGCAATAATTCTGGGCTATAGTTTGTTTACATTTGTTGGGGAGCAGACCATCAGCATACTCTTTCGGTAGTTATAAATAAAAGTACTCCACGTCCACACTGTCTGTGTATGCGTCCAGATTGTTAATGCGGCAAATTATAATAAAGGAGTATATATGAAATGAAAGCAAACTCAAACTACACACTTTCAATGTTTTTCTAAGGTTGAGTCTATTCATGTCCTCAGCTGCAGCAGATGACATGAATCACTTGAATGATTTAATTGGCAAGGCTTAAAAAAACATGACAATATATAGTTTCATGATGACGCACCAATGGCCCCATCGGAGCAATCATCTTGGCGTTTATATTCATTGTTTTTTATTCGATATTCCAAAATGTACTTAAAAATAGGTGGATGGAAACATGACAGATCAGTCAGTCAGCTGTCCTGAGCGTCTCTCACACTGGCCTCTGGACATCAGTTAGTCCCTACCTGATCTGGTCATGATCAAATATGTTAGCTTTGATCAGGAGCATGAAGGAAACATTTGCAATTTGTTTGTAAATTTAACTGACTGAAAACTAAACTAAATGAGGGGAGTTGACAGATTTTTCATCCTGTGGCTGCCTCTAGTGGACTGCAGTTGTCCTCTAGAGCACCTATTCTTAATCATAGTGTTCCTGTAGCTCAACTGGTAGAGCATTGCGCTATCAAGCGCAAGGTTGGGGGTTCGATTCCCTGGGAACACATGATAGGTAAAAATTGATAGCCTGAATACACTGTAAGTCGCTTTGGATAAAAGCGTCTGCTAAATGCATAAATTCATAGGGCCGCGGCCCACGCTTGGTTAAAAGTTATGGAGAAATTTTTAAAGTGGAAAAGGGGAGACCAAAGTTGCGCCAAGCCTCCCCAAAAGTCAAGATTTTGCCGCAAATACAATCCTGACTTCACCAAGTACAGATTTGTGAATGGATGTGATGAGGCAGAGCCCAGTGTGTGGAGTGTAGGCTAAGGCTGTCCAACAAAGCACGGAAGCCTTCAAAATTAAAGCGGCATCTAGAAACCAAACATCCATCGCTTGTGGGAAAGCAATACGGTGACTAACAGTGTCGTTTGAGAGTGGGATAGTTAGCAGCTTTTTTGCAGCAGCCTCTCCGATCACTCACGGCACATGTCTGCAGGGGTAGGTAAAACCAACTCCTTCGTTATCGTGAATGCTTTCTTAGTCTATGCCACTCATCTGGCTACAAGGTATCTGGCTTTCAAAATGGATTTAGAATTTCCAGTCAGTGACACATCAGACCTTTTCTGCATCTGAAGCCCATTTTATTTTCTCTTAAAAAAAAATCCACCGACTGCAGACATGGCCACAGACATACAGCATCAGTTGCTAGAAAGAATAAAAAGCAGCCCATTTTTCTCTTTGCAACTAGTCGAGTCTATTGACGTCACAAATGTTGCACTGCTACAGGTTTTTGTTCGCTGTCACTGGGACAGTAGTTTGCATGAAGACATACTGTTTTGTGGAGAGCTACCCACATGGACTACGGCTCAGGAATGTTTCCGCTGCATGGATAACTACTTTAAATCGAATGGCCTAGACTGGCAGAACTGTGTTGGGATGTGCAGCGATGGTGCAGCATCAATGACAGGCAGGCATCACGGTGTCAGGCTGATACTTGATCGTGCCCCAGAAGCTAAATGGACCCACTGTTTTCTCCACCGTAAAAGCCTTGCGGCAAAAAAAATGTCACCAGAGATACATGAGGTGATGGACAGGGCTTAATTTGTGCCGGAACAAGCCAGATCCGGATCCGGCACCTCCGAAATCTGATCCAGCACCTCATTTTGGCGGATCCCCCTTCTCCAGGGGCGGCGTTTCCGTATGGCAGACAGAGAATAGCCAGATATGTGCCATGAAAAATTATCCAAAATTAATATCTCTATTATAATTTGTTATTATTATTTTAAATCACAGGGTTTTAGAAATATATAACCAATGATAAGTATTTAAAGGAGCTTGTAAAACTTCGTAATCCCATTGGATCCTCAAGCTCTCGCAAAACCTCGTCACTTCACGCGCCTTCACTCAGATTGACACGCGCAGAGCCTGGAGACAGATCTCCACTTATTCGCAAAGCAAGGGTAAACAAATAACTGTTTGAATAGTACAGCATTTTCTTTACTCAAACACTATGTCTGTTAAGGCTATTGTTTGTGTGTGCTTGAAGACTGGAGAAGTAGGTTTTTTGCCATCTAGCCAAAATACTTTTTTACGTTTTAAATATCCAGCTGTGCATAAGTGCTTAATAGTTTATATCATGAGATTTTGGCTAAGTGTATTTAACAACAAGAAGAAACTAAGCGCCCATAGCAACAATAAACGTTATATTCTAACCTGTAAAAGATGATGATGGCATTTAATGTGCTGCACTTGCCTCAGATGTAGACAAAACACAGATCTCCTCATTCGCCGGCCAAAGACTTTGTTAACTCCATTTGAGCTTGTTTTTATATAGCCTAATGTTAATTGCACGTGTCTGATACAACTCAAGAAGTGTTGTTTAATTATTGATTTTTCTGCCTTTTCTTTCTTTTCCCCCTGTATTTTAGTAGAGTGTGACATGAAACTGTTTTATTTGTCAAAACCCATCAGACATCATATTGTTTGTATTTGGATGCTTAAACAAAAAAAAATTATGAAAAATAACTCATAATATATTATACGCGCGAGCTTTGGATGTGACTGTGAGGGCACATACAGCCTGTGGAGCGCGCGAGAACCAAATGGCTTAAAATACTTAAAAGGTGTTCAAATTATACATTTTTGTGACAATGCAACAATTACCTGATTAGTCAAGTGACAGTTCTGTCAGCTGTCCCGATCGAAATGTGACTTTTGTAACGCAGCACGCAGCAGGTCGCTGTAGTGCAGACAAGATGCACTGATGAGAAGCGCGCTCCGAGAGAGTTCATGGATTCGAAGACTTGGTTCAAATGACTGATTTAATCTAATAGTTTGTGTTGATTTATTTTATTATTCAAATCTATGTTGAATAAATGCAGGAATTTCCCTCATTATAAACTTGAAAGCTGAGAGAATTATTAAAACCATGCAATATAGCTACACCCAGAAATTTAGGACCTGATTAAATATAACTCTATTACACAGAGATTTGAAAAATAAAATTCCACAACTTTTTAAAAACGTTTTTAGTGCTGGAAATTGTTGTTTTAAAATTGCATGGCATTTCCATGTTATTCATGACCTTACAGACTAAATGCAACTGGTGCACGCTCTTAAAATCACTTAAACTGATCCAGCAATGTGATTGCGCGAGTGTTCCGTTACCTCTCCCTCCTGTAATCATATGCCGGGTCCGTTACCCCGCTTTTTTCCGGGACCTCGCAATTTACAAATTAAGCACTGGTGATGGATGTAAGTGTGAAAACCATAAACTTCATTAAAAATAATGCTGTGAACTCCAGATGTTTTGCCAAACTTTGTGAAGGCTTGGAAGCAGATCATGTCCAGCTGCTCTATGACAGTGAAGTGAGATGGCTCTCAAGAGGACTGGTCCTCAAGCGTTTGTTTGAACTGTGGAATGAGGTCCCATCTTTTCTCACTGAGAGAAATTCTCCTTTTGAATATCATTATGCCAATGCACAGTTCACAGCTAAACTTGCCTACCTCTGTGACATTTTTTCACTGCTGAACAAGCTGAATATCCCACTTGAAGGGAGAAATAGGAATATATTTTTTGTTGCAGATAAAGTTCAAGCTTTTAAGAGGAAACTTGCTTTGTGGATTAAGAGGGCTCAGAAAAAAAGGATGGACATGTTTCCCCTTTTGTCTGACATTTTGGAAAACCCACCCAGGTGAAGATTAGTGACTTAGTCTCACATTACCTCTTACAACTGGCAGTGAAATTTGATGACTACTTTCCTGAGGATCCCAGAGAGGGACACATGTAGATTACTGACCCATTTTCCGTGGATCCCACTAAAAATTATGTTGCTTTGCCCTCACATATGGAATCCCAGCTTCTGGAAGTAGCCACTGACAGTACTTTAAAGTTGCAGTGGGGCAAACTCCTTCTGGATTGCTGTCTCAAAAGAGTACCCATGTCTATCACTAAGCGCTGTGAAACTACTCCTTGCATTCACAACTACATTCTTGTGTGAATCAGGATTCTCCATTGTGGCCACAACTAAAACCAAGGCCCGAAACAGACTCAAAGCAACACTGGAGGCTACTCTGAGAGTGAGCCTTTCCCCCATTCCACCCAGGCTGGATCTGATTATGTCTGTGAAGGAGGCCCAAGTGTCTTATTACAGATAAGTTTTGAGTCTAGATTTAAGTGTGACTAATGTTTTAGCACATCTTCTGGATGCTGATTCCAACTGCGGGCGGCATAGTAACTAAATGGTAACTAAAGGTGGACTCTGCGGATATTTCCGTATTGGTTGGAAGCTCTGTTCGGGGATTACAACCCGAATTCCGGAAAAGTTGGGACGTTTTTTAAATTTTAATAAAATGAAAACTAAAAGACTTTCAAATCACATGAGCCAGTATTTTATTCACAATAGAACATAGATAACATAGCAAATGTTTAAACTGAGAAAGTTTACAATTTTATGCACAAAATGAGCTCATTTCTATTTTGATTTCTGCTACAGGTCTCAAAATAGTTGGGACGGGGCATGTTTACCATGGTGTAGCATCTCCTTTTCTTTTCAAAACAGTTTGAAGATGTCTGGGCATTGAGGCTATGAGTTGCTGGGGTTTTGCTGTTGGAATTTGGTCCCATTCTTGCCTTATATAGATTTCCAGCTGCTGAAGAGTTCGTGTTCATCTTTGACGTATTTTTCGTTTAATGATGCGCCAAATGTTCTCTATAGGTGAAAGATCTGGACTGCAGGCAGGCCAGGTTAGCACCCGGACTCTTCTACGACGAAGCCATGCTGTTGTTATAGCTGCAGTATGTGGTTTTGCATTGTCCTGCTGAAATAAACAAGGCCTTCCCTGAAATAGACGTTGTTTGGAGGGAAGCATATGTTGCTCTAAAACCTTTATATACCTTTCAGCATTCACAGAGCCTTCCAAAACATGCAAGCTGCCCATACTGTATGCACTTATGCACCCCCATACCATCAGAGATGCTGGCTTTTGAACTGAACGCTGATAACATGCTGGAAGGTCTCCCTCCTCTTTAGCCCGGAGGACACGGCGTCCGTGATTTCCAACAAGAATGTGAAATTTGGACTCGTCTGACCATAAAACACTATTCCACTTTGAAATAGTCCATTTTAAATGAGCCTTGGCCCACAGGACACGACGGCGCTTCTGGACCATGTTCACATATGGCTTCCTTTTTGCATGATAGAGCTTTAGTTGGCATCTGCTGATGGCATGGCGGATTGTGTTTACCGACAGTGGTTTCTGAAAGTATTCCTGGGCCCATTTAGTAATGTCATTGACACAATCATGCCGATGAGTGATGCAGTGTCGTCTGAGAGCCCGAAGACCACGGGCATCCAATAAAGGTCTCCGGCCTTGTCCCTTACGCACAGAGATTTCTCCAGTTTCTCTGAATCTTTTGATGATGTTATGCACTGTAGATGATGAGATTTGCAAAGCCTTTGCAATTTGACGTTGAGGAACATTGTTTTTAAAGTTTTCCACAATTTTTTTACGCGGTCTTTCACAGATTGGAGAGCCTCTGCCCATCTTTACTTCTGAGAGACTCTGCTTCTCTAAGACAAAGCTTTTATAGCTAATCATGTTACAGACCTGATATCAATTAACTTAATTAATCACTAGATGTTCTCCCAGCTGAATCTTTTCAAAACTGCTTGCTTTTTTAGCCATTTGTTGCCCCCGTGCCAACTTTTTTGTGACCTGTAGCAGGCATTAAATTTTAAATGAGCTAATTAAGTGGATAAAAGTGTAAAATTTCTCAGTTTAAACATTTGCTACGTTATCTATGTTCTATTGTGAATAAAATATTGGCTCATGTGATTTGAAATTCCTTTAGTTTTCATTTTATTAAAATTTAAAAAACGTCCCAACTTTTCCGGAATTCGGGTTGTACATTTTTTATATCAGGCAACCCAGTTGTGTTCCTCTGCAGCTAGATTAAACCTTGTTGTAGGCTATATATTATGCTCTATTAATTATTTTTTAGAAACCTTGCACTTTTCTACTAAATTACTAACGGTGTTCTTGTATTTAAACTAAGCGCCGTACAGGGCCAGCTGTATCGATATTCATATCGTCAAATATTTGTGACAATATATCGTTGCATCGATGTATCGAACAAAGCACTACTATCTAGTGCACCTGTCCATCTAGTGCACAAAAACACATTTATTGTTTAAATTTCTTGATGACACTAAATGAACTTGAAAGCTGACACATACAGCTAACAGTCTAACTATCACTAACTAGTGCCCCTGAATAACTAGTGCACTTGGCTATCTAGTCAAGATCTAAGTAGATCTGAGAACACAAAGTTCTCGAAGGAACTTGTTCCAGATTGGCGAACCAGACCACAACTCAAAAGTTGCAGTCCGATATCCTGAAGTGTAACTGTGCAGTGATTGTTTCTAACTCTTTACTTTCCTTTACTGTTTTGTGAAGTGAAGATTTGGATAAAAAAAAAAGTAGTGAAGTGACCCATACTTGGAATTTGTGATCTGCATTTAACTCATCCAAGTGCACACACATACACCATGAACACATACCCAGAGCAGTGGGGGGTTTGGTGCCTTGCTCAAGGCTCTCACCTCAGTCGTGGTATTGAAGGTGGAGAGAGCACTGGTTACTCACTTCCCCCACATACAATACCTGCCAGACCTGAGACTCAAACCTGCAACCTTCAGGAGTCTATCCGTTAGGCCAGGAATGCCTAATGATGACTGTTTTTGAGGATGTTTATAATG
>NC_081799.1:27120893-27130893 GCF_963082965.1 Carassius carassius
ATCGTGAACGGCTTTTTTGCTTTAGCCACGAGCAGTGACACCGCATATGACGCCTGAAGTGCTTTGGCTGATGTTGTTGAGACTTTTCGCATTGTTTCCTGCGATGATCTAACCTCAGCAAGTTTTCTCTTGAAAAAATCAGGTGGCTTTCCAACATGACGCTGATGTTTGGTGTTGAGATGTCTCTGCAGGTGCGCCGGTTTCATCGAGCTGTTTGCTAGTTTCTCCCCACAGAAAAAACACAATGGTTGGGGAGGGTTGCCGTTTGTTGCCGTGAATCCCATCAAAACATACCCCTCCTGATATTGACGGTATTTTGTTGGCTCCACTTTGGCTTTCTTTTTTTCTTCATCCTCCCTGTTCTCCGCTGTAGTATTGCTACGTTTTAACCAGGATTTCATTTATGTCTGTTTATTTAGCAGCTAAGCAACTGATTTCCCGCTCGGCGTGATTCAAATTCTTCTTCTCTGATTTAATGTTAGGTATTTACAATCACATTTAAAATAGATTTTATTAAACTTATTTTTGTAATCATGGATGATTTTGTATCTTTTAAATTAATTTATTAAAATTTATTAATTAAAATTTTTTTTATTTTATTTTAATTACTTTTAATACACGTACCCTCATTTGAGAATCACTGCAATAGACTGTATAAAAACAGGTTCATATACAGCTTGAGTAGCAAGATTGTTTGGAGTTTTAACTCTTTCTTCCATTTTTTATTTTTTGGGGGGTAAGAATAAGAAGCACTTCATCTGTACTTAGGGTCTTTCATTCCAACATAATAAAGTATTTCTGGAAATTGCATCTGAAATAGCATTTAGATGTATTTACACAGTTTAATGTAGGAAACATGGATGCATTTAAACTGCAGTTACAGATGCATAAGTAGGCCTGTTTTGGTTTTAACATAAAAAGTTAAATTTTGATATTTTAAATTTAAAACATTAAAAAATATATTTGAAACGTGAAATTAAAACCGCCAGTAGGTGACTGCCAGTGGACCGGTTGCTGGGTGCCCTCTGGCGTGTGCCGCTCCTGGACTACCCTTCGGGGAAACGGCGGCGCTCTCTCTCCTACCTCCCGGTGTTGGGTGGCCTCCGCCAGCTCTATGGCCTCGACGAGTTCATCCACGTTGGCCGGGTTCCGCATGCCGGCGGCCTGACGTAGCAGGCGGGGAAGAGCACGTAGGAGGCGGTCAACCACAATGCGCTCCGCTACCTGGTGTACGATGGGACCCCCGGCCAGCAACCAGTGTTGGGCCAGACGGGAGAAGCTAGCGGCTTGAGCCCCGGGCCGGCTGCCGTGGGTCGAAGGTCCATTCATTGAACAGCTGGGCAGCGCTGATCGGAGACAGCCCCATCCATCCCAGGATCTCCTTCTGTAAGTAAGTCCTCGTAGGAGGTGCTTTGTTCCAGGGGAAGCGCGAATTACGCTCGCTGAGCCTCTCCCGTGAGCAGTGGGGCAACAATGCACGCCCATTCCTCCTTGGGCCACGCCTCCCACGTGGCCACGGTCTCAAACATCTGGAGGTACATCGTCACATCATTGTGTGCTGTCATCCTGGGCAGTAGATGGGTTGCCTGGACACTGGGGTCAGGTAGCTGAGTTCGCGGGGCTGTGGCGAGACGGAGCGCAGCCAACTCACGTTCGATTTCCCCCTGCCGGGAGGCCATGTGCTCCATAATTTGCTGCTGGCGGATGCTCACCTCAGTGAGGTGTTTCAACAGCTCTTTCATCGTTGGGGAAGGAGCACCACCTGGGGAACCAGAGAAAATACGTGAGATAATGAGCATGAAAAAAAAAACAAAAAAAACAATCCAAACCAGTCAAATCGTAGAACGCTGTGTGGGGAGGGGTCTGTAACATCCTAACTGTAACTGTATGTCCTAAAAGTGACATCGTAGTCCTCGGCAAGTCTCGCATCCCGAGAGCAAAGGTAATAAAAGCACGTAGTGAAGAAAGCTCTGTGTCGGTTCCAGTTATCACATCCATAATATAGTTGAGCCAGTGAGCAAACATTAAATGGTGTCAGAGTAGAGGCTAGTACTCACGTCCCGAAAGAAACATGGATAGTTTCGGCGTCCCAGCACCCAAGATGGATTGGGAATCAGCTAACTTGCTGGAAGCATGGCGGCATTTCAAGCAGCACGCGGAGCTAATATTCTCCGGACCTCTACGGGAGAAACGCGCTACAACGCTAGACCAAGCCATCGACATCGCGTGATCTCATGATATAGCACAAGTCCAACTCAAAGAGATGGTTGGAAGCAAATACCCCAATAATGACGCTGTACACGCCATAACCCGAAGACCGGAACACAGATCAGCGCGCACGAGTCACAAAGCCAGGCCGAGAGAGCCCGTCACAGCACAAAGAGAATGTGATAGATGCGGCGGCCTGCACACGACTAAAGACGGCGCCTGTCCAGCTAAAGACAAGCAATGCATGAAATGCAAAAAATTCAATCACTTTGCAAAGGCCAATAAGTCAAAACTACACACAAACACCTTCACGAGAAAAGTGATTCACACGATGGATGAAGACACTGAAGGTGAGCAGGTAGAACTTTATATTGACGGACTCACAAGTGAAAACACAGGAAAATGTAACGAATAAGCTTACGCTGAAATTGAAATCGGGACTCAGAAAGTTACATTTAAAATCGGCACTGGCGCACAGACCAATGCAATTCCAGTACAGATATTTGAAAGACTGTTCAGAGACACTGCCATAAAACCAACCACTGAAAAAATCTCAGGATATGGCGGTGAGTTCCTGAAAGTAAAAGGCACCTGTCATCTAAAGTGCAAGTATAAAAACACCTCCACAGTGCTCGAATTCTACATAGTGGACACCAAAGCACGAGAGCTAAAGGATGAGAGCTAGCCTAGACCTTAAGTTAATCAAGCTGATACTAACTGTGGCCGAGGAAGAAGCGAAACCATGCACAGATACAGACAGCCTCCTTAAAGAATACACAGACGTATTCCAGGGCATAGGAGAGTTTCCAGGGGAGTGCAACCTCCATGTCGACCCACACACCACACCAGTAGTGTACCCACCATGAAGAGTACCGATCGCTCTGCGAGACAGACTGAAAAAAGAGCTCGACAAGATGGAAGAGAGCAACATAATTTGCAAAGTGACAGAACCCACAGAATGGGTTAATGCCCTTGTAGTTGTAGAAAAACCCCAGACTGGCAAGCTGAGGGTCTGCCTGGACCCCAGAGACCTCAACAAGGCGATAAAAAGGCCACACTACCCCGTACCGACTTTAGAGGATGTCACCACAAAGCTCGCCAGAGTGAAGTACTTCAGCGTCCTCAACGCCAGAATAGGCAATTGGGCCATAAAGCTGAGTACAACGTCATCCCTGCTAACAACATTTAACACCCCTTTCGGCAGATACAGGTTCCTGAGGCTGCCATTCGGAATCAATTCAGCTCAAGATGAATTCCTAAGGTGCGTTGACGAGACATATGAGGGCCTCACAGGTGTAGCTGCCATCATCGACGACATACTCGTTTTCGGCAAGACAAAGCTTGAACACGACAACAACCTCAGGGCCATGCTGAAACGCACAAGAGAAAGAGGGGTAAGGCTAAATCCTGATAAATGCCAAATATGTGTATCAGAGGTCAGCTACTTCGGCCACACGCTCTCGCAAGAAGGTGTCAAGCCAGACCCAGCGAAGGTGAAAGGGATACAAGACATGCAACCACCCACAAGTAGAGGAGAGTTAGAAACCATTATCGGGATGGTTAACTATCTGGCCAGATTCGCACCATGCCTCTCCGAGATAAACGCACCACTACGACAAATACTGAAGCAGGACAGTGAGTTTTTATGGGACAAAAACCATGACAAAGCATTAACGCAGATGAAAAAATTGATAACAGGCCACCCTGTGCTCGCATACTTCGACCCACAAAAAGAACTGAGACTCCAAGTAGACGCTTCAAAATGTGGGCTCGGCACTGTCATGCTCCAGGACGAAAAACCCATTGCCTATGCTTCCAAGTCACTCAACAGCACCAAAGTGAATTATGCTCATTTAGAGAAGGAACTTTATGCAGTTTTATTCGGCTTAAAGCATTTTCACGAATACATGTACGGTCGGAGAGTGATTGTAGAATCCGACCACAAACCTCTGGAATCTATCCTCCGAAAACCGATGGCTGCAGCACCACCGCGGCTACAGAGGATGATACTACAGCTCCAGAAATATAACATACACATCATCCACCGGCCCGGAAAGGACATCCCAATGGCCGATACATTGTCTCGAAAATCCATCGAGCACCAAGACAGCAGCCTTATGGAGAGCATGGAAGCACAGGTACACACACTCATAAGCACTGTTCCAGTGAGCGACAGGAAGCTACTGGAGATCAAGGACGCAACAGCACAGGATGCACAGCTTACTGCACTCAGAAGAGCCACACAGAACAGATGGCCAGACAAAAGGAGGAAATGCCCACCCAGCATCCAAGAATATTGGAACCACCGAGATGAGATCTCGAGATGGAAGGAATACTTTTCAAAGGTGAGAAAATCATAGTTCCCCTGAGCCTCAGAGGAGACATGATCCAGCGCGTGCACGCAGGACACATGGGCATGGAGAAAAGCAAACACAGAGCACGAGACCTCCTGTTCTGGCCCGGAATGGGCCAATAACAAATAGAAGCAACTGTAGAACAGTGCAGTATATGCCAGGAACGACATCATGCTAACCCCAAAGAACCACTGTGGTCCCATGACATACCCGAGAGACCATGGCAAGTGGTAGGCACAGACCTCTTCACATGGAACACTCAAAACTTCATTGTCATCGTAGACTACTACAGTAGATTCTTTAAAAATGGAGCAGCTCACAAATACCACCTCAGTTGCAGTAATCGCCAAACTCAAGTCCGTGTTCGCTCGTCACGGCATCGCAGAGACAGTCATCAGTGACAACGGACCATGCTACAGCTCTCAGGAGTTCCGCCGCTTCGCAAATGCATGGGACTTCACCCACACCACCACAAGTCCGCGTTACCCACAGAGCAACGGCCTTGCTGAAAAGACCGTCCAGACAGCAAAGCGCATCCTGGACAAAGCAAAAGCTGGAAACCCAGACCCCTACCTCACTCTGCTGGAGTACAGGAACACTCCAGTTGACAACCTTCAGTCACCGGCCCAGCTTCTGATGAGCCGACGACTGCGTTCCATACTCCCAGCGACCAGGCATCTGCAGCCACAGGTAGCACCTCAAAGAGCTGTCCAAAACAGACGAAATGCATGTCAACACCGCCGACAAGCATACTTCAACAGAGGCACCAAGCCACTGCCTCACCTACCTGCCGGCACACCCATTCGTTACTGTCAGGAAGATGGCTCCTGGAGACCTGCAACAGTAACACAACATGCACACACACACAGGAGCTACCACATCCAGACAGAAGATAGACAGACTCTATGGCGCAACCGGTGGCACCTCCGTGACAGCAGAGATGCTCAAGACACCAAAGACACACAGCATGCAGACACACACACCAATAACACACAGCCACCACACCCTGAACCTGCGGACCATCTGCAACCAACAAAAGCCCAATTACACAGCAAGGTTTGGCTGCATCTTCAGGCCAAGACAAATCCTTGACCTATAATGTAAAGGGTCTAGGCGGATCGCTGCCCTAAAAAAAATAAATAAATAAATTAAAAAAAATCTGAATTTTGTAAAGTTGTACTTAAGCTGTTGTTGTTGTCTCTTGTAAAAAAGAAAAAAAAGAGAAAAAAGGGGGAAACAAGAGAAAGGTGTTTTCATGTGTTAATACCTGTTACTTACCTACTACCTCTGAAAAACTGTGAAATCAGTTTAACTGCCTGTTCTGTTTTTCTTACACAACTAGTTCACCTTTAAGTTACTTGAATCACATGGGAAATGAAAACATTATTTCTGACTTAAAAACTAATGACTTATTGGTGCACATGTCGTATGTCATTTAACTGCTACCTGGTACCTGTTTACATCACAGCAATGACGCTAACGACTACAGACTGTATTTGTCAGACCGTTTATATGTGCATTCAGAACAATTGTTATGTTGGGTATGTAGGGTAATAAAAGCACGTAGTGAAGAAAGCTCCGTGTCGGTTCCAGTTATTACATCCATAATATAGTTTAGCCAGTGAGCAAACATTACAGGGTCGTCGGTATCGTCTTCACTGTTATGTCTGCATTCTCCACCAGTGTGGGGTGCTAAAGTAGGACATGACTCGAGGATGAAGGTAAGTTCCCCGAAGGGTGGATATTATTAACCAAAAGGGTTGTGGAAGGCGTTGCTGTGAGGTGGTTTGGTGCTCGGCGTCTTGGCTATGGGTGCGCTGGTGCAGTGTGGGTCCATGCTCTCCCATGAACATTGGGGCTGGCGGTCACACTCTGCTCTCTGCGGGCAAAGGGAAAGACAAGATTATCCAAGTCTTGCAGAGACGTCTCTCACCTCTGTGCCCACTTGCGGGGTTTATATGAGCAGCGGCTGATGGGGCGCAGGTGTGGCCACTCACCCCGTGATGAGCAGGTGCAGGTGTGCCTACTCCGTTTCCAGGGTGACGCTGATGAGAGCTCGGGACACGTGTCACAATATATATATATATATATATATATATATATATATATATATATATATATATATATATATTAGGGGTGTAACGGTACGTGTATTCGTACCGGACCGTTTCGGTACAGGGCTTTCGGTACGGTGCACGTGTGTACCGAATGCAATATTTTGTATGTGGAACATAGGTACATTTTCGTGTTTTCAAACGAACATATTAAGTGGCGGAAGTCTCCGCGTTCAGCGCAAATCCCGCCCGGCAGCTGATTCTAACCCCTCTTTCACACCGCAGGCGTGAGCGGCGCGCAAGCAGCGCATATTTTTTCCAGCGTCCATGTTAATCAATGAGTGCATTCACACCGGGACCAGGAGCAGCGCGTGAACAGCAGTGCAGTGGGGGTTTCGGCGTCCGGTCTATTTTTGCTGTGCTGCTCACGCTCAATTAAAGTGAAAGCACACTTTTGATGGACAATAAATGTGATTTAACACAAAACGTGCTCAAAATGCACAGAATAAGCAGCTCAAGAGTTTTAACAACAATGCCAATGTCTAGTGTTTTCACAATTATGCCAGAAAAGAAAATTAGGTATAACAAATATGTATTTACCCATTTAAAGTTTGCATGGAAAAACAGTATGTCCAGCTATAGACAGGCTCTAAAAACTGCTAGGGCAGAGCATATACACAAACTCATTGAAAATAACCAAAACAATCCAAGGTTTTTATTTAGCACAGTGGCTAAGTTAACAAATTACCAGACGCCACCTGATTCAAATATTCCACCAACGTTAAATAGTAATGACTTTATGAATTTCTTCACTGATAAAATAGATAACATTAGAAATACAATAGCGAATGTAGATTCTACAGCGTCTAACACTTCAGTTTCATCCATCGCACCCAAAGATAAACTGCAGTGCTTTACAAATATAGGACAGGAAGAGCTAAATAAACTTATCACTGTATCTAAACCAACAACATGTTTATTAAATCCTGTACCCACTAAATTACTGAAAGAGCTGTTTCCTGTAGCCGAAGAACCGCTTCTCAATATCATTAACTCGTTTCTAGTTTTACTTGATCTTAGTGCTGTGTTCGACACCATAGATCATGACATACTCATAGATCGATTACAAAACTATACAGGTATTCAAGCGCAGGCTCTAAGATGGTTTAGATCCTACCTGTCCGATCGCTACCATTTTGTTTACTTAAATGGGGTGTCATCTCATTTATCATCAGTAAAATATGGAGTGCCACAAGGATCCGTCCTAGGTCCCCTTCTATTTTCAATATACATGTTGCCCCTTGGTAATATTATTAGAAAATACGGAATTAGCTTCCACTGTTACGCTGATGATACTCAGCTATATATCTCAACGAGACCAAATGAAACTTCCCAATTATCTAAGCTAACAGAGTGTGTTAAAACTGTAAAAGATTGGATGACAAATAATTTTCTCCAATTAAATTCGGATAAGACAGAGATATTAATTATTGGACCAAAAAACACTACACAGAATCTTGTAGATTACAATCTGCAACTAGATGGATGTACTGTTACTTCCTCTACAGTCAGAAATCTGGGTGTTATATTAGACAGCAATTTTTCTTTTGAAAATCATATTTCCAATGTTACAAAAACTGCATTCTTCCATCTTAGAAACATTGCCAAGCTACAAAACATGTTATCTGTTTCTGATGCGGAAAAGCTAGTTCATGCATTCATGACCTCTAGACTGGACTATTGCAATGCACTTCTAGGTGGTTGTCCTGCTTCGTCAATAAACAAGCTACAGGTAGTCCAAAATGCAGCAGCTAGAGTCCTTACGAGGTCAAGAAAGTATGATCATATTACCCCAATTTTACAGTCTCTGCACTGGCTACCTATTAAGTTCCGTATCAGTTACAAATTATCATTACTTACCTATAAGGCCCTAAATGGTTTAGCTCCTGCGTACCTAACTAGCCTTCTACCACGCTACAACCCATCACGCACCCTAAGGTCACAAAACGCTTTTGGTAGTTCCTAGGATAGCAAAGTCCACTAAAGGAGGTAGAGTTTTCTCACATTTGGCTCCCAAACTCTGGAATAGCCTTCCTGATAATGTTCGGGGTTCAGACACACTCTCTCTGTTTAAATGGCAAAACATAGAAACAAAATAGAGACATCATTAGCATAGCTGCTGATCCAACAAAGTAAAATTAGTTTAACCCAAGCGAATGAATAAAAATGCACATTTGATCAGATGCAACTACACTAACAATTTAAAAGATACATTATATGTATGCTTGGCAAAAGAGATGTGTTTTTAATCTAGATTTAAACCCCAACCCTAATCTAACCCTACCCTAACCCTAACCCTAACCCTAACCAACCCTAACCCTAAGATTAGGTTAGGGTTAGGGTTAGATTAGGGTTAAGTATATAGGGTAAAATATGAAATTGCACCCCCCATAGGGTGGGGTGCACTTCGTTTCTATAGGTCCTAGGGGGCTGAAATTCGGTATATATATTATTTAGAGGGCGTCCGATCGTTTGCACTTAGTTTGGTAGCTCTAGCGCCACCAGGTGCTGAGATATGGTATTGCACCCCCTGTTGTTTTGCACCTAGAGGTCTGAAATTTGGTGTGTATACAAACTCGAGGACGCCCAGTCGATTGCACTTGGTTTCGTCGCTCTAGCTCCACCAGGGGCCGAGATATGGTACTGCACCCTTACTTGAGTTTCGCAGTGCTAGGGTTAGGGTTGAGTTTCGAAGTTCTAGGGTTAGGGTTGAGTTTAGGGTTAGGTTAGGGTTAGGGTTAGGGTTAGAATTAGAGTTAGGGTTAGGGTTAGTTAGGGTTAGGGTTAGGGTTAGGGTTAGGGTTAGGTTATAGGGATAAATGCGAAGATTGATCACCTTTGAATTGATCGACCCCCCATATCTTGTGATCCGTATCTGCTAGAGAGCTGAAACGTGGTTTATCATACTCCTTGGCCCCTCCCCAGTCGATTGCACTTGGTTTCGTCGGTCTAGCGCCACCAGGTGCCGAGATATGGAGTTGATCACTTACTTGATTTTCGAATGTATGGGTGGGACTTAGTGTTTTTGGGGCATCATGTATGGTGCGAATCGTTCATTTATTTGCAATACGATAAGTGCTCTATTTCAGAAATGACTTTGTGTTTTGTCTTCATTCTTGTTAGAATTAAATTGTCATACTACTGTCTTAAAAAAAAAGATTTTCATGTTATGAATCAAAGTTTTATAGAAATAAAAAAAACAGATATTTGTCTCTTGTCACAATATATTTATGGTATGTAAAAAAGTCTTATTGGAAAAATTATATATCTATATATTTAAATATACATTTAGATACATACATATACAACATTCCCTTTTCACGT
>NC_081800.1:377500-410000 GCF_963082965.1 Carassius carassius
GCTGATCTTTATATAGCCCTCTCTTTGCAGCAGTTTTCGCTTACGGCCATACCAACCTGGCTATGCCCGATCTTGTCTGATCTCGGAAGCTAAGCAGGTTTGGGCCTGGTTAGTACTTGGATGGGAGACCGCCTGGGAATACCAGGTGCTGTAAGCTTTTGGGTTTTCTTCCCTACTTATATAATGTACTGGAGATTAGAGTGGCTGATCTTTAAATAGCCCTCTCTTTGCAGCAGTTTTCGTTTACGGCCATACCAACCTGGCTATGCCCGATCTCGTCTGATCTCGGAAGCTAAGCAGGTTTGGGCCTGGTTAGTACTTGGATGGGAGACCGCCTGGGAATACCAGGTGCTGTAAGCTTTTCGGTTTTCTTCCCTACTTATATAATGTACTGGAGATTAGAGTGGCTGATCTTTAAATAGCCCTCTCTTTGCAGCAGTTTTCGCTTACGGCCATGCCAACCTGAGGGCGCTAGAGAGCTAGTGAGAAACAGGAAGTGAGGTGGCTATAGAAGGGTGAAGAAGGTTCACCCAAAATTGTTTTTTTTTTTTTTTTTTGGTTATTTGAGTCTTAATAATTGTTTTTGTTTACATTTTTGGTTATTTTTGTTACTTGTCCTCCCAACAACATAGCTGTTTGGGAGGGATCATTTTGTTTTTGGTTTTTGTTGTTTTTTTCGTTTTTTGTTTTATTTATTTTTGAAAAATGGATGGAACTACGGCAACAGACATGGACTTGGCACGAGGAACACGGCGGCAAATGACAAATGGACTGGAAAAAACTCAACGAGAAAAGGATGGACCTGAAAGGAGATTTAAAAGAACCTACACCAAAGAAGCTACAGTAGTAGTGGATTTGACTGAAGTGCACGAAGGAAAAGCAGAAGACATAATACAAGCGCTGAAAGATAAGTTGGATGTGACAAAAATATTAGCTGTAAGACCCAAAATGATGGAGTACGAAATTACGTTTGAAAAGGAAGAAGATATTGAAAATCTGAGCGAAGGATTGATGATTAAAGGAAAACTAAGAAATTAAGAAATTGAATAACAGAGAATTTGTTGTCTCTTTCATGCATCTGCCCGCTTACCTGGATGATGCAGAGATTCTACAGAAGCTGGAGGGATTGGGGGTAACTCCTGTCTCTCAGATAAGAAGAAGATTTTATACCGGCACCAACATAGAAGATGGAACGAGGTTCCTTAAGGTACAGTTCCCAAAAGAAGTGGCCTCCTTGCCCTACAGTACTCGAATTGAAATGGAAGATGGTCCACAATACTATAGAGTGATACATAGCAAGCAGGTGAGAACCTGAAGGTTGTGTATGAGCCCTGATCATGTGATGAAGGACTGTCCAGACTTTAAATGTTTTAAATGCTCGGAAACAGGCCACTTCGCGAGGGACTGTACGGTGGTGAGGTGTCCAGACTGCAATTGTGTACTGGACAAATGCGAGTGCTGGTATGGAGACCAGCAAAATGGAGAAGAGAGGGGGAGTGGGCAGATGCATGAGACAGACAATGAAGAGGAGCAAAGGGAAGACACCGGAGAAATGCAAAGAGAGGACAATGTAAGCAAGGACAATGAAAATGAGATTGAAAAGACTGAGTTAACACAGGACATTGTGGAAATGGAGGTACAGATGGAGTTAAATGAGGTTGGAAAAGCAGAAACGGAAGAGCCAGAAGAGACTGAATGGATCGGTGAGACGGACAGAAAGAACAAAGACAGTGAAAACATGGGCGGAGACAGCACTGCAAGTACATCCAATAAAAGAAGAAGAAAAGTTAAGGTAATACCCAATTTAGAGAAAGCTAAAAATAAAATGTGTAAACAAAGTAATGAGGTGAAACAAGACTGTGGAAGAAGTGCAAAAGAAGGGGAGGAAGTAGGATAACGAAATTATGATGCTAAAGTTTGTCTTTTTATCTTTTTTAATTGTGTTGAAAATTGTTACTTTTAATGCAAGAGGGTTAATGAATGGTGTGAAATTTGAAAAAGTCAAGGAACTGTGCAGGGATGAAGATGTGATTTTATTGCAAGAAACAAACTGGAAAGAGAGTGTAATGGAGGATTTAAAAAAAGATGGGAAGGGGAATTATTTTTTAATAATGCTGAGGGAAAAATAGGAGGAGGAGTTGCGATGTTAATAAGAAAAGATAGAGGTATCAGGTCAAAGCAAATGTATAATGACACAAAAGGAAAATGCATGGCTGTAGAAATTAAGATGGATGAAGATGATTTTATTTTAGTAAACGTACATGCTCCAAATGAAGAAATAGAAAAGAAAAAATATTTTAATGTAATAGCTGAATTCATGGAAAAATGGAAGAGGGTAATAATTGCGGGGGATTTTAACACTGTTTTTAGTAAAATGGATATGGCTAACGGAATGGTTTTTAAATCGGATGGGGGAAGAAAGGAGTTAATTTCATTGATGGAGGAGAAGAACATGATTGATGTGTGGAGAGAAAGAAATGGGTAAAAGAGGGAATTTACAAGAAGACAGCTGGTAGGGAATTGTATGTGTCAAACTAGAATAGACTACTTTTTAAGTACTAGGAATTTGGAATGTTTTATTGATGGAGTGTTTTATAAAGAAACGACTTTAAGTGATCACAAAATGGTGCAAATGAGAATGGATTTTAAAAAGGAAATGAGGGGACCAGGGGTATGGATTTTAAACACTGAAGTTTTAAAGGAAGAGAGTTTTAAAAAAGAGATAGAAAATAAATTAGATGAGGGGAAAAAAGACTTGATGTACATAGAAGATAAAAGGCAATGGTGGGAAAACATGAAATATGACATAAAGAAATATGTAATGAATTACTTTAAATTGTTACAAAAGGTAAAAAGAACAAAGGAACAAGAAATAAGAAAGACGTGAAGAGAGGAGTTAAATAAAAATGAAGTAAACGTGCAAAGAGTAATTGAAGTGGAGGAAAAGTTGAGGAAAATCGAAGAAGGAGAATATAAAGGGGCAACGTTAAGAAGTAAAGCTAAATATACAGTAGAAGGGGAAAAATGTAGTAGATTCTTTTTTTATCCTTGAGAAAAGCAGGGCGAAGGCAAGAATAATTAGAGAACTTAGGAATAAGGAAGGACAAGTTGTTTTAAGCACGGAGGGAATTTTAAAGGAAATAAGCACATATTATGAAGAACTTTTTAGATCAGAGGAAGGGGATGAGGAAAAAAGGAACATTTTGTTACAACAGATAACACGAAAAGTCGGTGAGGGAGATAAAAAGGAATGTGATAAGGGAATAACAACTGAGGAAATTATACAAGCAATAAATCAGCTAAGTGTGAAGAAAAGCCCAGGAATAGATGGTATTGGAAGTGAGTTTTATAAGGTTTTTAAAGAAAAAGTAAGCCCGATTTTAAAAGAAGTCTATGAAGAGGTTTTTAAAAAAGAAAGAGTACACCCAAGAATGGGCTTAGGCTTAATGAAAATAATCTACAAGAGAAAAGGAGACAAAGCGGAACTGAGGAATTTTAGGCCCATTACAATGTTAAACACAGATTTTAAAATTTTAGCCAGGGTTTTAGCGAACAGATTAAAAAATATAATGCCAAACATAATAGAGACTAACCAGGCATATGGAGTAAAGGGGAGGGACATAGCAGATATCACGAGTAGCATAAGAGATATAATCGGGTACATAAAAGAAAAAGGAAAGGAGGCATATATAATAAGCATGGATTTCGAGAAGGCTTTTGACAGAGTGGAGCATGGGTTTTTATTGGCGGTTTTAAAACAATTTGGGTTTGGAGAGAATTTTATAAAATGGATCTCAGTTTTATACACCGATATTTTAACAAAAGTTAAATGTAATGGTTTTTTAACGGAACCTTTTAAAGTTTTACGGTCTATAAGACAAGGGTGTCCACTGTCAGCGAAGTTATATTCTTTGGTGGCTGAACCATTAGGGCTTTTAATAAACAGAGAGAAAAAAATAAAGGGAATAAAACTAGAAGAAAAAGAGGAACTGACTAAAATATTCCAGTATGCTGATGATACCACAATTATTGTTGAAAATATAGAAAGTGTTAAAGAAGTAATGGAAAAAATGAAATGCTATTGTGAGGGATAAGGTGCAAAAATAAATGAAGAAAAAACGGTATATATGAAGTTCGGAAGGTCAGAGGTTTTAACGGGGGTTGTTAAATTCCTAGAGGTACAAGAAATGAGGATTTTAGGAGCGGGGTTAGCAAAGAATGAGAAGGAAACTGTTGATAATATGTGGGATGAGACATTGGGAGGGATGGATAGGAGACTGATTTTTTGGAGAAACAGGTTTTTAAGTTTGAAAGGAAAAATTTTAATTGTAAACATGTTAATGTTATCAAAAATGTGGTACAAATTACATGTGATGCCATTGCCAAACTGGGTTTTTAAGAGAATAAAAAAAGAGTATTTTAGAATTTTTATGGGAAAAAAAGCCTCCAAGGATAGCGTACAATACGCTGATAGGAAAACCAGAAGAGGGAGGGATGGGTTTAGTCGATGTGGAACAGAAGATGAAAAGCATGAGGGTAAAAGTGGTTAAGAAATATTTGGATGATAAGAAGAGAGATGAATGGAAGAAATTGATGGGTTTTTATTTCAATAAATGTGGGAATTTTAACCTTGGGGAAAACATTTTATGGATGAAGTTGAAAAGTTGGATGATGGAGGGGATACCACAGTTTTATAAAGAGGTTTTAAATGCTTGGAGGCTTTTTTTAACAGAGGTGGATTTTAATCCGGAGGGGAGGGAAGCGATTTTAAATCAGCCTCTGTTTTTAAATGACAAAATAAAGATACACGAGCGAGATATCTATTTTAAGAAGTGGCTAAAAGTGGGGATCGTAAAAGTGAGAGATGTTTTATGGGAGGTGAAAGAGGGATTTTAACCACTCCAAGTGATTAAAGATGCAATGGAGGAGGAGAAGGAGGATTTTAATGTCATGGTTTTAAAAAAACAGTATGAAGATGTCAAGAAAGCAATCCCAAGGCAATGGCTAGATGATATTAAAAAGAAGGGAGAACGAGAAAATAAAATGATGGTGTTTTTAAAATGTAAAGAAAAGAGGGTGGATTTTAATTTGTGTACTGTGAAAATGTTCTATGAGTTTTTTATAAATAGAGTTTTTAAAAAACCTGTTGCCAACCAGATTTGGTTAAGGCATTTTAATGAAATCGAAGAAAAAGGCATTTGGAAGAATAGAACATGGAAATGGTTGGATGTAGATTTAGAATGTTTAGACTATTTTATCAGACAAAATGTGATCTATACAGAAATGAGATTGTGTATAATGCAGAAGGCAACAAATGCTCAATGTAAAGTCTGTAAAAAAGAAGATGAAGGTATTTTACATTTGTTTTTATTATGTGGAAAACAACTCATTTTTTTAATGAACTGAAAGAAATTGTCAAAGAATTAAGAGAAAATGAAGAGGTTACTGACTGGAAAAGGTTTTTTATGCTGGGAATGACAGAGAACAAAGAAAATAAGAAACTTGTGAATTTGTTTTTAATCTTGGCAAAACAAGCAATATTGAAAAGGAGAAATGTAGCCAGAAACAGAGATTGTATTTTAAACTTATGGGTGCTTTTTAAACAAATGGTAGAAAGTTATGTAGAAATGTTATACAATTATTTTAAATTGGAAAACCAGATGGCGGATTTTTATAAAATTTTCACAAATGATGTTATATGTATCTTTAAACAAAAGCATTTTTACATGCCAGGAGAGGATGATTAAGATGACATATTGTTATGTAATGTGAATTTTATTCCTTCAGCAACAAACTTCAATGACGATGTTAGTTTGATTATGAGATGAATGAAATTGTATGACTAAGAAAATGTGTTTGTTTTGTAATAACTGAAATCTCCAATAAAAAAAAAAAAAAAAAAAAAGGCTATGCCCGATCTCGTCTGATTTCGGAAGCTAAGCAGGTTTGGGCCTGGTTAGTACTTGGTTGGGAGACCGCCTGGGAATACCAGTGTCGGGTCTCGGGGCTAATCACCTGTCTTTTTGGTGTGGGTGTGTGTGTGTTGGGATGGTTTGACAGCTCACCACGTCTGCCTGTTTGTGTTTTCCCCGCCTCCCTTGTTTCCCCGTTGTTAACCGTAATTGCTCGCCACCTGTTCTCTATGTCCTTCTAATTTTTTCCTCTTTATTATTCCCTGTGTTTCTCTGTCTATTGTCAGACTGTTGTTATTCGTACCGATAGCTCCGATCATCTAGCAGCTCTTTGTACTTACCCTGTCGTGTCTTGTCCTCAGGCTCCAGTGTGTTTAGCTTGTTTCTCTGCTCTAGTTCTTGCAAGCCCAGAGCTCCTAGTGGCATCTGCTGTTCATCCTGTCACTGCGAGTGGAACCTGTGAAACGTGACTCATCTTCTCTGTCCCCGCTTTGTGAATAAAGCCTTGAGTTTACCCGCATCTGAATCCAGCCTGCTTTCTCCTGACAACCAGGTGCTGTAAGCTTTTGGGTTTTCTTCCCTACTTATATAATGTACTGGAGATTAGAGTGGCTGATCTTTAAATAGCCCTCTCTTGGCATCAGTTTTCGCTTACGGCCATACCAACCTGAGCACGCCCTGAGTTGGTACGATCCAGGAAGTGTGAGGTGGCAGTTTGGGAGGGAAAGGCTCTCCCCTATTTTTGTTTTTTATGTTTTGTGTTTTCTTTTGATAATTACTTAAACTTTATAAGTTAAATTTATTTTTTGTTTAAACCTCAGACAGTTTTACTGTCTGGGGTTTTATTTTTTCAAAATGACGGATATTACAGTTACTGAACCGGAACGGATATTAGACCAAGAGACTGAGGACAACGACTACACTGAAAGAAACAAAGAAATGGACAATGGAAAGGATAAAAATGACAAAGAAACATGGGCAATGGTTGCCACAAGGAGAAAGAAGAATGGAATGGATGCAAGGAGTAGAGAAACAGAAGAGCTATATACAAGTCAAGGTAAACAAACAAGCAATTATACTGATGGAAGACGAGAAGCAGTTCAAAGAAATGAGACAATGAAAAAGATAAAAAGGCAATCGAAATATCAGAGAGACTACAAAAAAGAAGCAACGCTAACAATGACTGTTAATGATCCAGAGAAAATATCTGTGATGATGATAATAAAGGCAGTGGAAGAGAAAACTGGATTTGGAAAGCTGTATGGACTGAGGAAAAAAAGTAATTTTGACTATGAACTAACCATGGAGAATGAGATGGATTGTGATAAGCTAATAGATGGACTACTGATTGATGGACAGTTTTGTGAGATCAAAAAACTATGTAAAACTGAAAGAATTGTCTCTTTTTTGCTTTTGCCAAACTACATAAAAGATGATGAAATCGTTCAAAAACTGGTGGATTGGGGTGTAAATCCTATTCTCCCATTAAGAAGGAGATATTATCCTGGCACCACTGTTGCAGATGGAACAAGGTTTTTAAGAGTAAGATTCCCACAGGACATTGTGCCTCTGCCATATAATGTGAGATTTGACACAGAGGAGGGACCAAAATACTTCAGGGTAATTCATGACGGCCAGCTAAAGACTTGCAGAATATGTGCAAGCACAGAGCATGAAAAAAAGGACTGTCCTCAATATACCTGCAGAGAATGTCTGGAACAGGGGCATTTTGCGCGGGACTGCCAAGCCCCGCGGTGCCAAAGATGTGAAAAGACATGGATGAGGTGTACGTGTGAATCTGAAGAGGAGGACAATGCAGAAATGGAGATAGAGGTGCAGGAGCACATGGAGGAGACAAGCAGAAATAGAGGGAAAGATGAAACACAGGAGGTGAATGGGATTTCTGATGATTTAAGTAAGCAAGGAAAGGAGGACTCCACGAGGAGAGAGGACAACGCAGATAAAGAAATTGAAGTGCATATAATGGAGACTGAGACACATCAAACTGTTGCTAATGATGGACAAATGAAAGAAAAGGAATGTGCAACAACGAGTGAAATTGCAGCTGGGTGGAATAAAGAGGAGGTAAGCGATGAGGAAACTGATGAAATTAACCTTGAGCTTGAAAGCAGAATATCGGACATTATGAACAGAAGACGTAAAATGTTAAGAGTACCGGAAATAAATATTAAACAAGTATTAAAGAAACAAAAGTTAAGAAGAGAAGACAGAGCAAGGCTAAATGAAGATAAAGTAGATCTAAATTCCTAGATATTAAGAGAGACCGCATATGTATGATGGGTTGTTTTGGTTTGTGTTTTTTCTTTTATTTCATTATGAGTAATTTATGTTTGGTCTCAATTAATGTTAGAGGGTTGTCATCTAAGCGGAAGTTTGAAAATATAATGAATTTAACAAAACAAAGTGATATTTTATGTATACAAGAGACTGGATGGAATGAAACAATAGTTAATGATTTTAAAAAATGTTGGGATGGAGAAATATGGTACAGTAATGACTTAAATAAGAAAAAAGGCTTGGCAATATTAATTAGAAGGGGAGTAGTAGAATCAACGAATGTTTTATTTAAAGATAACAATGGCAGGATTTTAACTGTTAAAGTTATGGATAGGGGAGAAGAAATAACAATATGTAATATACATGCTCCAAATGAAGATATGGAAAGAGTTACTTTTTTAAAGAATTGAGTGTTTTGATTAATGGATGGAAGAATGTCATTGTTATAGGAGATTTTAATACTGTTTTAGAAAGAATAGATGTTGAAGATTTTATGGTGTATAGAGCTGATGTTGGAAGAAAAGAATTGAAATGTATGATGGCTGAACATAAATTTGTAGATGTATGGAGAGATAGAAACAGAGTCAAAAGAGAATATTCGAGAAGACAGTGGGTAAATACAATTTTAAAACAAAGCAGAATAGATTTCATTTTATGTGACAGAAGATTTGAGCATTTTATTTCAAAAGTTTTTTATAAAATGTATAGCGGGAGTGATCATGATTTTTTATACGTAATGATGGATTTTAGTGGAGTTGAGAGAGGACCAGGTGTATGGGTGGTTAATACACAGCTTTTACAAAACGAATTGTATAAAATGGAAATGGAAAATCTAATTATTAATAGTGTAGATGATGTTTTATATGATGAAGCAATGTGTGTGGTGGGACAATATAAAATCAGATATCAAAAGTTTTTCTATTGAATGTTCTAAAAAAATACAGAAAGCAAAAAGAGCTAAAGAAAGAGAACTAAATAAAGAATGGGAAAATGAAATGAAAAAGATAACTGAAGGAAATACGGATATTAGGAAAATAGTAATATTGGAAGAGAAACTCAAAAAAGTGGAAGAGGACAAATGTGTGGGTGCTAGAATAAGAAGTAAGATAAGAAATACAGTGGAAGGGGAAAGAAGTACAAAGTTTTTCTATGATGCAGAAAAGACTAGACAAAAAGCTGATTTAATAAAGAATGTTTCAATGGAAGGTAAAAAGATAAAAGATAAAGAAGGGATTTTAAAAGCGGTGAAGGATTTTTTTGGTGTTTTATTTATGAAAAAGGGAGTTAATGAGGAAGATGAAGTATTTTTGTTAAATCAAATCAAAGTTAAAGTAAAAGAGGATGATAAAAAAATGTGTGATAGTGATATAACAGAAGAGGAGATAAATGAAGCTATAATGCAATTAAGTAATGGGAAAAGTCCTGGTTTAGATGGTTTATCATCTGAATTTTATAAGGTTTTTAAAGATGTTTTAATACCTATTTTGAAAGATCTTTTCATAGCCATTTTTAAGAATGGACAATTGAGTGAGAGTATGAAGAAGGGCATGATTAAAATAATTTATAAAAAGAAAGGAAATAAAGATGATTTGCAAAATTACAGACTATTAAGTATGCTCAACACAGATTATAAAATATTAGCCAAGATTTTAGCGAATAGACTTAAAAAAGTAGTTCCCCACATCATTACGACTAATCAAGCATATGGCGTATTAGGAAGAGATATAGTGGATACAGTAACAAGCATTAGAGATTTAATTTGGTACATAAAAGAGAAAAAGAGTGATGGTTTTTTAATCAGTATAGATCTAGAAAAGGCATTTGACAGAGTTGAGCACAAATATTTATTTGATTTAATTCAACAGTTTGGTTTTGGTAATAATTTTATAAAGTGGATGAAATATTTTTATACAGATATTTTTAGCTGTTTTAAAATAAATGGTTTTTTAACAGACTTCATAGGAATATCTAGATCTATAAGACAAGGATGTCCCTTATCAGCTTTATTATATACTTTAGTTGCTGAACCGTTAGGTTTAGCAATAAATGGAGAAAAAGAAATAAAAGGTTTTTTAATAGAAGACAATGTAATAGAACAAAAATTGTTTCAGTATGCAGATGATACTACTCTGATTTTAAAAGATTTTAATAGTGCTGAAAAAGCTATGGGAATTATTGATAAATACTGTCGAGGTTCGGGTGCAAAAGTAAATAAGGAAAAAAGCGAATACATTAAGATTGGAAAAGTGGACATTTCAAAAAGAAATTGGCAGTTAAAAGAACAAAAAAATAATATAAAAATTTTAGGCATTACACTTGGATATGATGAAATTAAAACTAGAGAAATAAATTGGGACGAAACTGTAAACAAAATGGAAAAAAGATAAAATTTTTGGAAACAGAGAGTACTGTTTCTAAAAGGGAAGGTACTTGTATTGAATTCTCTTTTTTATCCAAAATGTGGTATGTTTTAAGTGTCGTTAGTTTACCAATGTGGGTACACTCTCAGAAAAAAAAGTACAAAACGGTACCTTTAAGGAACAAAAGCTTGTCACTGGGGTGGTACCCTCAAAGGTACATTATTGTACCTTGAGTCAGAGGAGCAAATTTGTACCTTACTTGTTTGTACCTTCTAAGGGCCAATACTGTACCTTTGAGGATCAATAATGTACCTTAGACAAAGGTACAATAAAGTACCTCTGGAAAAAGGTACAATTTTGTCCCATTAAGGTACCACCCCAGTGACAAAGCCATTTTGTACCTTTAGGTGGCAAAAAAGTTCCTTTTTATTCCTTAAGGAGTGAAAGAAAATAAAGGCAAACAACAACTAACTGAATTTTAGACATTTATTTTAGTCCTTAAATGGAAAACAGTTTAATTCACAGATTCAATAATAATTCATCTCACAACCATACAATGTAACATCCCAAAATAAAATGCCACAATGTTTAGGATGTCATGTCTGATATAAAAAACATAAAAAAAAAAATTAAATACATTTTTTAAGAAGCATTTCACTGACCAACTGTCAACTTACTGCCACTCCAAAAACAAAATGAACAGCGATATCAGAGAATAGATGCATGGCAAGGGAATAAATACAATGGAACCATTTATATTTTCCTTCTTTCAATTTCATGAACATCACTAATAAGAACAGCAATATAGTGCAGAAAAACATACGTTTATTATCAAAGACCAAGTAAAACACTTTAACACACCACACCAAAGTAAAGAGAGTCACTTAACGGATAAACTACATGACACTTGATGTGTTCTGGATTAAAAAACACAAGCTTTGAGCTCATCTACAAAGCTCTACAACCCTCCCAACACAGCTTAACATAAATGCCGCATACTGACAAACAGTTTATCATCAACACAGTATGTATCCAAAGCATGAAAATCCATCACCTCAAAAGGGTCTAGGACAGTCCAGTCCTGTTCATATTTCACCAAGTAGGCATAATAGTGATGACAGAAAGAAAGAGGAATTAATAGTTTTCCACATAACGCCCAATCTGTGTGTATGTTTAGAACATATTTGACCTGAAAAAACAAAGGTATTTTTTCACAGTGCAAATGACCCACAATAAAGACATCTCCCACACAGTATTTAACACTGTTAATCACAACCTCTGTTACTCGGTTGAGTGTAATGTCCTGAAAATTGACATGTTTGTACTGCTCACTAACAGTTATGGAATGCCTAAGAGCTGAAGGAAGAGACTGTAACAGTGTGTTAACACTGCGTCCCATAACCCTCTCATAATCCCCAAACATATTAGTTGAGGAAAATTCCCAACACTGTCTAAACTGATGGCGGCTGCTTAAAGTTGATGTAACATTGATAAAGTTCCTTGAGGAACTAGCTACCTGTTTGAAATAGAGATTTCCCTTCAAATCTCATGCACCACAAAGACCGTAAAGGACCGTAGGACAACAATTGACGAGAATAATGGATCAAGTAATGACATTTTGGAGTTATCACATTTCCAAACTCTTTTTCCATGGCACACAAAAACTCAGAAACTAATTGGTCAAGAAGAAGAAGGGACTCTTTTTTTACAACCGGTGCCATTACAATGTCGGCAATTTCACGACACAATAAATAGATCCGCCAGTAACTGCAACTTTCAGGTACCCTGTGTGCCATCAAGAAAGGAAGTAGGCGGAAGAAACACCACTTCTGTGAAGCAGATCCAACAACACTGGATCCATGTAAAATATTTTCTGAGAAAGCCACAGGCTTATTTGTCTTATCATTTTGTCCAATGGACATCTTTCTTAGTTCATCATTTAGTTCTTGTATGGTTATATGTTTTTCTTGATGAGCTTTACATACAACAAGCCTCAATACCAACGGTGCTACACCCTCCAAGAAATCATGCATGACGTCTGGAGGAAGAGATGTTGTGACGTCAAAGTAATCTAACTGGTCAAATACACATCCACCACGAACTCCATACATTCCTTTGTTTTCTGGATTTTGTTTTACACATTCTAAATGGTATCTGTGTACATCAACATTTCTTAAAACAAAATCAGATTCACTGAAGTTCTTTTTCATCTCAGAGTGAGTAGCCATGCAGTATCTACAGATTCGACCAGCACCAAAAGACATGGCAAATCCACCTATCATGTGAGATGACAGATTGTCTCCCAATATTGCAGCTACAGCTCCAAAAACATGCTTCTCCATGCCATTAACAATGATATTAAGTCCCTCTGATGACAGTTTCTTAAGGTCATCAAGTAATGGCTTCAAAATTACATCTAAACCAAACTTTTTTACGTGAACGTAACGGACAAGCAAAGCTAGATGGATATGTTTTAACTGTGAGCAGTACTTTGAACCTATGTTTCCAACAGTGTAGTAAAATGCACAAAGTTTGTGCTTGTTGCGTTTAGAACCCAGCGGGTTACACACCTCAAATTCATCCTCATATAGGTGTAACCTTAGAGCATCTGGATTATCTGCAAATATCTTGTGGTTCCTGAAATAAAATCCGCCTCTATAATCAGAACAAGTTCATCTCTTTCACAGTTTCGCTCTCTCTGCATAGAATCCCAAACATCTTCATGAGAGCAGTATTTCTGAAGTACATCACAAATGGCTACATAAGAGTAGCTTCCAACTTTACGACCACTTGGGTCTCTCAGTGCGTAGTCTACAGGTTCAGTCATTTCAAGGTTGGATTTGCAGTAGTTTTTTAACATATGCGGAGACCTAACAAGTTTTGATGCCTCTGAAAAAAAGTCAGAACACTGCAGAACTTCATAAAGTTCAGGACAAGATTCCACATTGAAGCCATTTTTTTCAAGATGATATTTTAGAAATGCATCATAGTTTGCTTTAAAGAAGTCAAACAAAAAATTTACATCATCCAGTATTTCTTGTTGAACAGTCTGAGGAAGGTGGTTTTTTTCCCTCGATTTCAGAATAAAGCCAAAAAGATTCTCTCTAAACTGCACTAACAGTTCATTCATCTCAGGAGGTTCAGGAGGATTGACAGCATCACTGGGCCCCTGCTCCTCCTCACCCACTACTGTTTCCTGGATATCATGAGCAGTGGCTCGTCTGGAATGTCTTAAATAAATGTCTTTATGCTTCCTGTAAATATGTCGTCGGAAGGACTCATATTTAGAAAATGTTGATTGACAGTTGTTAAGGCCACACGTTATGGTAAAATGTGGCTCATGTGCATGAACAAGTCCGATGTGCTGGATTAACTTCATCAATGTGAAGGCTCTTCGAGAGCATTTAGGACAGCTGAATGGTGTAGGCATTGCGGTTGTTGATCAAGCTAAAATGTTGATTACCCTAGTCACACTAACAGGTAGAGGCTTATCATCAACCTCAGACA
The DNA here is from genome assembly GCF_963082965.1 of Carassius carassius. Classification (NCBI taxonomy): domain Eukaryota; kingdom Metazoa; phylum Chordata; class Actinopteri; order Cypriniformes; family Cyprinidae; genus Carassius; species Carassius carassius. The sequence goes on from NC_081800.1 coordinate 391,578, forward strand.
TTTTTAGAACATATCGCTGAATGAAAATCAGTGTGTTCTTCAGGCGAGATGGATATACCACGTTGTAGATGAAGTAAGCACAAAAAGCAGCAATAACACCTTCCTCCAAACCAAGCGCCCTGCAGACTGACTGCCCATCCAGTTTGACCACTGCAGGGACCCTTGGAGTCAGCACACTCCTCCAGTCAGCGACAGCGTCAAGTTGTACAGTAGGATACGGCGATGGTGGCTGATCCTGCAAGAGATCATAAAGTAGTTACCTTAAATCTACCACAAACATTCATTTAAAAAAAAAATAATAAAAAAATTAAAAAAAACACAACTGTTCATATATATATATCTCTATCTTAGCACAAATCACACCCAGCGGTAATTCAAGAAATAAATCTCCGAATGCGACACGTGAAACTTCGGTCTTCCGACCTTTTACCATCGTGTCAATAGATTTTGATTAATATAGCGAGGATGAGAGAGAGCAAGATTGGAGAGAGTGTGCGCGCGACCGGGCCTCTCTCTCTCTCTCTCTGCTCGTTCTTTCAGTTAACATGCACCCTAATTAAACAAAAAGTTTAGCAGCAAACCAGCCGGGTACCTAGTTTGTTTCAGCGCGCGCTGCGCGCGAACGAACACCAAGTCACATGAAATTGCTCAGGTCCTACTCGCAACATATAAATAAATAAAATTTCACGCAATTTTTTTGGAATTTTAGAAGAAAGGCCTGCACTTAACACAAATTGAAACTCATAGGCCTAGTTGGATGGGGGTTCGGAAATTTAATACCTCATCAGATGACGTTTATTACTTTTTAATGCCCTTAATTTTAGCTAATTTCATTTACTACCTTTTAATACTTTTTACAACCCCGCGGACACCCTGTATGAAATAAGACATCCAAGGGATGCATATAATTCTCCCAGTCTCTGTGGGAAGTAATGTAAAAAACAAAAAAAAACTATATGCAATTTACACACCTCCCCAAGTATGACGAGAATGTCATTTTTCTCCCTGAACAGGATCGGCAACAGCAGGATTGCAGCTCTGAAATCAATCCCTGAAAATTAAGTTAAAAAAAAAGAAAAAAAGGAAGTGTATTAAATTAATGTACAGTGTATTTTGGTTAGTTAGACCTTATCTTGTCTGAAGACAAATAGAAAAGAAATGAATCTTAAATGGCTCCACAACACTAGGGGTGACCATGGCTGATCAGTCAGTCACTTACCAGGGACATCTTCAGTGAAGGCAGCCCCCCTTCCTCCAAAGCCAGATCTGCAAGGGGAGATTTCCTTTGAGTCAAGCTAAGCACTTTGGGTACTAGGACCTTAAAGCCATCTTCGAATCTTCGGCAGATATTCATTTCATCATGAAGCCGGCCCATTTCCTGAAATAGCTGCAACACAGCACAAACAAACGGGAAACATGTCACAACATTATCATAGATTTTAAAATTAAATTTCAAAGAGAGCCTTTAGTAATTTATTATGAACTCCCAACACAAATGTAAGGAAATAAATGCAGACAAACCCCGCATGGACTCTTAAGGAATGGATATTTGTTAATGGCTTCTTTGACAGTCATCCCATTGGCAATCTCTCGCCTTCTCCAAGCAAATGTCCTTATCATCCGTTCCTCCACCATTCGGGCATCTGGCTGTGTCTTCTGATACTGGTCCTGCAGGACTTTCACATGGCTCGCTACTGAGGTATCATCCTCCCCAATAATATCCACCTTCTACAACAGAGAGATGACAAACATTTGCTCATTTGACAGTTGCTTTTCCCCTTTTTAATGTTTATGAAAAATGAGCCCTTAATAATAATTTATTACATTTTATATAGCGCTTTATCATAGCTACTTAAAGGAGAACTCCGGTCAACTTTAACATTGAGCTCATTTTTTTGTACATTTGGAGTGCTGTCAATACAGAGAACAACGACAAAAATCGGTGTTGCCTACACATATACATATCTTTCACATCTTCTGCAGTCAGATTCACTCGTGTTCCCTCAGAAGGAATCACTCACATTTTCTGTGCACTTGTAATGACACATCAAGGATGTTAAGAGGCTAAAAGCAGGTTTAAAACTTGCCCCATTGAAGTCAACAGGGTGCAAATTTTAAAAATAGAATAACTCCTTGTAGGCAACACCGATTTTTGTCGTTGTTCTCTGTATTGACAGCACTCCAAATTTACAAAAAAATGAGCTCAATGTTAAAATTGACCGGAGTTCTCCTTTAAAGCACTTTACAGGGGGCACTATTCTCTTCCACGCTGGGTTAAGGGGCTAACCATTGGGCCACACTGCATGTGTGTAAAACATGCACACATAGATATACAGCAAACCAAAGAAGATGCTCTGACCTTTGATGCCTTGGCTCGTTTGCTTGTGTTTTCTTCCTGTTGTAAAGGCTTTGTGTGATGACCAAATTTCTGTTTCATTCTTCTCACCTCTTCATCATCTACCAGTGGCACCCGCTCATATTTGAACTTACGTTTGAGAGACATGTGCCAGGCATGCTATTTAAAAGAATATAAAATAGAACAATTAAATAAGCATACAAACCACTTGCAGAAAACTGAATGCACAAGCATGAAAATACATGGTGGAAAACAATGTGTGCATCAAAATTCAGAGAACATAGTTAATATCTTGACTGGATTAGTACTCTAGGTATAATAAATAAAGGTTGGCAATTAATAATCGATCAACTCACATAACCATTGCCTTCTTTGTCCTTTAAGAAAGGGTATTTCAAAATCAGGGCCTTACACACTTTCACATAGTCATCATTGGTCGGAAACCTGTAACAGCGATGCAAAAGAAGGTGAGGAATGTAACATCAGACATAGTATTAATAACTCAAATGCCGTGATCCAGTTGGGTTGCAAAACTTACATTTTGATCAGGGCCATGGTTTCATACAATGTTCTTATGATTTTGTTGTGATCGGATCTCTCAATTTTGCATGGCGGTTTTTGGTCCAACTTTGTCTGAACATCTCTGGGAAATTTAGGAATGATGAAAACTGCTGGGAAGGCTGATGACGGGATGGCATGACTATGATAAAATAAAACAATAGTCTTAAAACGTTGGCAAATTAAACACACTGTAACAATACAAGTTAAAGTCCGGCAAAGTAGATGTTACTTCAGTAAAAGTGTACAAGTATCATCAGGAAAATGTTAAAGTATAGTAAAATAGTATTATAGAAGTAAAATAGTAGTATAGTAAATAGTATTAAATTAGATAGTTAAAGTATTAAACCATTGTAGAAAGAGTAAAGGATCCAACCAGTTGTGTTGTGTTTAATGATCTCATCATCTCAGTTGGACTTGTAGCCGTTATATTGTCGGCTAGTTTACTTTAGAATCAAACATCAGATTTTATAAACTACATTTAACTAGTAACTAAAGTAACTAGTAACTAAAGCTGTAACAGATGAATGTAGCGGAGTAACTAAAGTAACTAGTAACTAAAGCTGGAACAGACGAATGTAGTGGAGTAACTAAAATAACTAGTAACTAAAGCTGTAACAGATGAATGTAGCGGAGTATAAGTAGAAAGTGGCATGAAAAGAAAAGACTCAAGTAAAGTACAAGTACCTCAACATTTGGTCTGAAGTACAGTACTGGAGTAAATGTACTTAGTTACTTTCTACCCCTGCATTCAGACTACACAGACAGTGTAACATTATGCATTAATGTGCACACACTAATGCATAATGTTACACTACATAAACTACCAGAGCCAGGTGAATTCAGATCCAGATAAAAAGCTTCTTCAGTGGTAACCTTAAAGCTATATTATATTGCTATGAGATTATAGAGTTATAGAGTTACCGGGACAGGCTCGAGAGTTAGTGTCACGGTTTCTTTCCACTGCTGAACAAATCGGTTGAATTTGGCTTGCTTCTTAAACGATCCTTCAAAGAGGCATGAAACCATCCTCTCAGTCAATCCATAGTCCACTGCTTCTCCGTCAACTTCATTGTCTAGACAATAGAGAAAAGAAAAACAGCAATGTTAACCACCATTATCAACAATTTAAAAAGGCACATTATGTCAGACTTTAACGTTAGTGTAAGTCAATGGGGAAAAAAATTGTTTTGATCCAGTTTGGTTCAGTGGGTATTTTTCTCATAACTTATCCAGAGGTAACTTATGGGTTTGCCATTTGGTCCGGACTTTGAGAAGCCCTAATATCCATATAAAAACACATTGAAAGTATTTAGGCATAGCTACCTCAGAGAAGCTAGAAATGTGTCTCTCTCACTCTCTCTCTCACACACAGCCCTGAATATTAATATAATAACGTTAGGCCTATCTTATTTTTTTTTTCAGGACAGCGGGGAAAGTATTGAAAGAAGTTAAAACCATTAATGATAGTAATCGGTTTAATTGTATAACAACAGCTAGATAATGTTAGTAATGTTAACGTTACTCAGGGAGGTTAGCAACCATTGGTCGGTTCTGTCAGTTAACCTGATGTTGGAATTTAACGTTAACGTTAGTCTTACATGGTTTTACGAAGATGTTCTAAGACAGTTTGACGACAAAATAAAGACTAAATCATACTTTCAAACCCTCACAGGATATCGACAGTCACATTCCGCCGAAATTGCTTTGCTTTAGCATTAAAATATTTCAGAACAAAAGACTGTTGGGCGGCAAAAAGGATTTTTTTTTCATCGTTCTCCTCTGACGCAGTCCAGCTAACTTAGCTCACATAAGTAAGGACAAAAGACTTTTCGGCGGCAAAAACGCTTCTCATTCAACTCTGACGCAGTAGTTTTATAGCTTAGCTATAACGATAAAAAAAAAAAATTTTGCAGCCCATTAGTCTTTTGTTCTCAAATATTTTAATATTTCATTAATATTTCACATTAACTTCAACTTTTCGGCGGCAAAAATGCTTCACATCCAACTCTGATGCAGTAGTTTTATAGCTTAGCTATAATGATGAAAAAAAAAAAAAAAAAAACGTTTTTGCAGCCCATTAGTCTTTTGTTCTGAAATAATTTAATATTTTATTAATATTTCACGTTAACGTTAACTTTTCGGCGGCAAAAACGCTTCTCATCCAACTCTGACGCAGTAGTTTTATAACGTTAGCTTAGCTAGCTATAAAACTACTGCGTCACAGTTGGATGAGAAGCGTTTTTGCCGCCGAAAAGTTAACGTTAGCTCGATGGTGAACTGTAGCTAAGATAGTACTGCTACTTATAATAATAGTATGTGGAATGGCAATATGGGACATAATACTGCTAATGTTTTAACTAACGTTAACTAGTTAACGTTAATAATGGCAATCGTCAATGTGAGTCTAGCTAGCTAATGTTGACAGAGTATGAACTTGGCTAGACATTAACAGTAAAAGTTAACTTCCAACTTTGAATTAACACCACAAACACTGATTAAAAATTCAAATACTTTACCTTTGAATTTACTTCTCTCCTCTTCAGTGACCTCTATCCCAAAATGAAATAACTCCGTGATTAAATCCTCCGTGGATAAATGTCGAAGCGCCATCCTCCCGCCTTTGATCGACACTAACAGAGACTGACAGTTGGATCACTGTCGATTCACTCATGTATGCTTCCGCGCTGCAATATTTATGCTTCCGCCGAGTCGAGCTCTGGTTAGCCTGTAGCTAGATCCTTTCAATAGAACACAACTTAAAGCGTTAACAATTATTTGTCTGTTTTATTCTAATATAAATAGGGTAAAGGGTTTGAAAATCAAATTCTTCAATACTGTTTGTGAATATAAATGATTACATAATCCTCATTAACATGATTAAAAATTATTCATAGGGACACTTCACAAAAAAACAAAAAAACATTCTGATTTATTTTGCCCATATTTCAAAACTTTGATAGTATAGGTTAACTTGTTTCTATATTGAGAGATGACATTTTCAACATCCACTAATTCACTGCCATTTTACATTTAAACATTAAGGTACAAATATGTAAGGGACAATTATGTACCTTACACCTCGAAAAGCCCACAATGTACAATGGAAGGTGCATAATTGTACCTTAAAGGTGCACAATTGTACCTTAAAGATAAATTTTTGTACTTTTAAGGGTACAAATGCAAAGTTTGTACCTTAGGGAACAAAAATGGACCTGTATTGTACCTCTTTTTCTAACAGTGTATATAAGAGAATAAAAACTATGATTTTAAAGTTTCTTTGGGATGGTAAGCCATCTAAAATTGCATATAACACAATCATTGGAAAGGTGGAAGATGGAGGATTAGGACTAATAGATCCATGGCTGAGAATGAAAAGCATGAGAATTAAAACATGGGGGGTGGGATTTTATGGATGAAAACAAAGAATTGGATGACAGAGTGCTTACCAGAGTTTTATAGGGAAATGTTTAGTGCCTGGGGAAAATTTTTAGATAGACTTGAGTATGATCCACATGGGAGAGAAAACATTTCAAATCAACCTCTGTTTTTAAACCAAAACATTTTAAAACAAGACAAAGGAATTTTTTTAAAGAAATGGATGGAAATGGGGATTACAAGAGTGAGATGTTTTGTATGAATTTAAAGAAGGGATTTTACCAACACAATTTATTGTAGATGCAATGGAGGAGGCAAAAGAGGATTACAGTTAACAAGTAATAAAAAATAAATATGAAATCATTAAAAATGCAATACCTAAAGAGTGGATAAAAAGAATAGAAAGTATGGAAGGAGAGCCAAAAGAGAAATGTATTCATGTGAAATTAGGGGAAAAACTGTATGATTTTAAGGAATGTACTGTGAAAATGATTTATTGTGCTTTTAGAGATGATGTTTTTAAAGAGCCGATTGCAAATGGTTACTGGGTGCAGAAATTCAAAGATTTAAAAAAAGAGTGTATATGGAGAAACATGACGGGGAAATGTGTGGAAACAAAATTGGAATGTTTGGAGTATTTTATAAGGCATAAAGTGGTTTTAACTGATGTTATTTTAAATAAAATAGGAATGGAAGAAAATGCTCTGTGTAAAGTGTGCCAGGAAGAGGAAGAGGGGATTTTACATATGTTTTTACATTGTAGAGAGCTAGAGGACTTTTTAAGGAAATGTAAATGTTTAATTAAAGATGTGACAAAGGTGGAGGTGTTGCTTCAATTTATAACAATGTTTTCAGGATTTCTCAGAGGGCAGGCTACAAGTATAACTCGTTTGAAGTAATGGTACTTCATATAACATTATCCAAAGAAACAAATGTTAATGATAAATCCCCTGTTATGTTTGTACTGGCTACTGTATACAGGCCACCAGGGCACCATACAGACTTTATTAAATAGTTTGGTGATTTTACATCCGAGTTAGTTCTGGCTGCAGATAAAGTTTTAATAGTTGGTGATTTTAATATCCATGTTGATAATGAAAACGATGCATTGGGATCAGCATTTATAGACATTCTGAACTCTATTGGTGTTAGACAACACGTTTCAGGACCTACTCATTGTCGAAATCATACTCTAGATTTAATACTGTCACATGGAATTGATGTTGATGGTGTTGAAATTATTCAGCAAAGTGATGATATCTCAGATCATTATTTAGTTCTTTGCAAAATTCATATAGCCAAAATTGTAAATTCTACTTCTTGTTACAAGTATGGAAGAACCATCACTTCTAACACAAAAGACTGCTTTTTAAGTTATCTTCCTGATGTATCCAAATTCCTTAGCATATCCAAAACCTCAGAACAACTTGATGATGTAACAGAAACTATGGACTCTCTCTTTACTAGCACTTTAAATAAAGTTGCTCCTTTACGCTTAAGGAAGGTTAAGGAAAACAGTTTGACACCATGGTATAATGAGCATACTCGCACCCTAAAGAGAGCAGCCCGAAAAATGGAGCGCAGCTGGAGGAAAACAAAACTAGAGGTATTTCGTATTGCTTGGCGGGAAAGTAACATATCCTACAGAAAAGCATTAAAAACTGCGAGATCCGATTACTTTTCTTCTCTTTTAGAAGAAAACAAACATAACCCCAGGTATTTATTCAATACAGTGGCTAAATTAACGAAAAATAAAGCCTCAACAAGTGTTGACATTTCCCAACACCACAGCAGTAATGACTTTATGAACTACTTTACTTCTAAAATCGATACTATTAGAGATAAAATTGCAACCATTCAGCCGTCAGCTACAGTATCACATCAGACAGTGCACTATAGAACCCCTGAGGAACAGTTCCACTCATTCTCTACCATAGGAGAGGAAGAATTGTATAAACTTGTTAAATCATCTAAACCAACAACATGTATGTTAGACCCTATACCATCTAAGCTCCTGAAAGAGGTGCTTCCAGAAGTCATAGATCCTCTTCTGACTATTATTAATTCCTCATTGTCATTAGGACATGTCCCCAAAACCTTCAAACTGGCTGTTATTAAGCCTCTCATCAAAAAACCACAACTTGACCCCAAAGAACTAGTTAATTATAGACCAATCTCGAATCTCCCTTTTCTGTCCAAGATACTAGAAAAGGTGGTATCCACACAATTATATTCCTTCTTAGAGAAAAATGGTATATGTGAGGATTTCCAGTCAGGATTTAGACCGTATCATAGTACTGAGACTGCTCTTCTTAGAGTTACAAATGATCTGCTCTTATCATCTGATCGTGGGTGTATCTCTCTATTAGTTTTATTGGATCTTAGTGCTGCGTTTGACACAATTGACCACAACATTCTTTTGCATAGACTTGAATACTTTGTTGGCATCAGTGGAAGTGCATTAGCATGGTTTAAATCGTACTTATATGACCGCCATCAGTTTGTAGCAGTGAATGAAGATGTATCCTATCGATCACAAGTGCAGTATGGAGTACCTCAAGGCTCAGTACTAGGGCCGCTACTCTTCACGCTTTATATGTTACCCTTGGGAGATATCATCAGGAAACATGGTGTTAGCTTTCACTGTTATGCTGATGATACTCAGCTCTATATTTCTTCGCAGCCCGGTGAAACACACCAATTTGAAAAACTAATGGATTGCATAGTCGATATAAAAAACTGGATGACGAGTAATTTCTTACTGCTAAATTCTGAAAAAACAGAGGTGTTAATTATAGGACCTAAAAACTCTGCTTTTAATAAACTAGAACACTGTCTAAGACTTGATGGTTGCTCTGTCAATTCTTCGTCATCAGTTAGGAACCTAGGTGTGCTACTTGATCGCAATCTTTCCTTAGAAACCCACGTTTCTAGCATTTGTAAAACTGCATTTTTCCATCTCAAAAATATATCTAAATTATGGCCTATGCTCTCAATGTCAAATGCAGAAATGTTAATCCATGCATTTATGACCTCAAGGTTAGATTATTGTAATGCTTTATTGGGTGGTTGTTCTGCACGCTTAGTAAACAAACTACAGCTAGTCCAAAATGCAGCAGCAAGAGTTCTTACTAGAACCAGGAAGTATGACCATATTAGCCCGGTCCTGTCAACACTGCACTGGCTCCCTATCAAGCAAAGTGATGATATCTCAGATCATTATTTAGTTCTTTGCAAAATTCATATAGCCAAAATTGTAAATTCTACTTCTTGTTACAAGTATGGAAGAACCATCACTTCTAACACAAAAGACTGCTTTTTAAGTTATCTTCCTGATGTATCCAAATTCCTTAGCATATCCAAAACCTCAGAACAACTTGATGATGTAACAGAAACTATGGACTCTCTCTTTTCTAGCACTTTAAATAAAGTTGCTCCTTTACGCTTAAGGAAGGTTAAGGAAAACAGTTTGACACCATGGTATAATGAGCATACTCGCACCCTAAAGAGAGCAGCCTGAAAAATGGAGCGCAGCTGGAGGAAAACAAAACTAGAGGTATTTCGTATTGCTTGGCGGGAAAGTAACATATCCTACAGAAAAGCATTAAAAACTGCGAGATCCGATTACTTTTCTTCTCTTTTAGAAGAAAACAAACATAACCCCAGGTATTTATTCAATACAGTGGCTAAATTAACGAAAAATAAAGCCTCAACAAGTGTTGACATTTCCCAACACCACAGCAGTAATGACTTTATGAACTACTTTACTTCTAAAATCGATACTATTAGAGATAAAATTGCAACCATTCAGCTGTCAGCTACAGTATCACATCAGACAGTGCACTATAGAACCCCTGAGGAACAGTTCCACTCATTCTCTACCATAGGAGAGGAAGAATTGTATAAACTTGTTAAATCATCTAAACCAACAACATGTATGTTAGACCCTATACCATCTAAGCTCCTGAAAGAGGTGCTTCCAGAAGTCATAGATCCTCTTCTGACTATTATTAATTCCTCATTGTCATTAGGACATGTCCCCAAAACCTTCAAACTGGCTGTTATTAAGCCTCTCATCAAAAAACCACAACTTGACCCCAAAGAACTAGTTAATTATAGACCAATCTCGAATCTCCCTTTTCTGTCCAAGATACTAGAAAAGGTGGTATCCACACAATTATATTCCTTCTTAGAGAAAAATGGTATATGTGAGGATTTCCAGTCAGGATTTAGACCGTATCATAGTACTGAGACTGCTCTTCTTAGAGTTACAAATGATCTGCTCTTATCATCTGATCGTGGGTGTATCTCTCTATTAGTTTTATTGGATCTTAGTGCTGCGTTTGACACAATTGACCACAACATTCTTTTGCATAGACTTGAATACTTTGTTGGCATCAGTGGAAGTGCATTAGCATGGTTTAAATCGTACTTATATGACCGCCATCAGTTCGTAGCAGTGAATGAAGATGTATCCTATCGATCACAAGTGCAGTATGGAGTACCTCAAGGTTCAGTACTAGGGCCGCTACTCTTCACGCTTTATATGTTACCCTTGGGAGATATCATCAGGAAACATGGTGTTAGCTTTCACTGTTATGCTGATGATACTCAGCTCTATATTTCTTCGCAGCCCGGTGAAACACACCAATTTAAAAAACTAATGGATTGCATAGTCGATATAAAAAACTGGATGACGAGTAATTTCTTACTGCTAAATTCTGAAAAAACAGAGGTGTTAATTATAGGACCTGAAAACTCTGCTTTTAATAAACTAGAACACTGTCTAAGACTTGATGGTTGCTCTGTCAATTCTTCGTCATCAGTTAGGAACCTAGGTGTGCTACTTGATCGCAATCTTTCCTTAGAAACCCACGTTTCTAGCATTTGTAAAACTGCATTTTTCCATCTCAAAAATATATCTAAATTATGGCCTATGCTCTCAATGTCAAATGCAGAAATGTTAATCCATGCATTTATGACCTCAAGGTTAGATTATTGTAATGCTTTATTGGGTGGTTGTTCTGCACGCTTAGTAAACAAACTACAGCTAGTCCAAAATGCAGCAGCAAGAGTTCTTACTAGAACCAGGAAGTATGACCATATTAGCCCGGTCCTGTCAACACTGCACTGGCTCCCTATCAAGCAAAGTGATGATATCTCAGATCATTATTTAGTTCTTTGCAAAATTCATATAGCCAAAATTGTAAATTCTACTTCTTGTTACAAGTATGGAAGAACCATCACTTCTAACACAAAAGACTGCTTTTTAAGTTATCTTCCTGATGTATCCAAATTCCTTAGCATATCCAAAACCTCAGAACAACTTGATGATGTAACAGAAACTATGGACTCTCTCTTTTCTAGCACTTTAAATAAAGTTGCTCCTTTACGCTTAAGGAAGGTTAAGGAAAACAGTTTGACACCATGGTATAATGAGCATACTCGCACCCTAAAGAGAGCAGCCCGAAAAATGGAGCGCAGCTGGAGGAAAACAAAACTAGAGGTATTTCGTATTGCTTGGCGGGAAAGTAACATATCCTACAGAAAAGCATTAAAAACTGCGAGATCCGATTACTTTTCTTCTCTTTTAGAAGAAAACAAACATAACCCCAGGTATTTATTCAATACAGTGGCTAAATTAACGAAAAATAAAGCCTCAACAAGTGTTGACATTTCCCAACACCACAGCAGTAATGACTTTATGAACTACTTTACTTCTAAAATCGATACTATTAGAGATAAAATTGCAACCATTCAGCCGTCAGCTACAGTATCACATCAGACAGTGCACTATAGAACCCCTGAGGAACAGTTCCACTCATTCTCTACCATAGGAGAGGAAGAATTGTATAAACTTGTTAAATCATCTAAACCAACAACATGTATGTTAGACCCTATACCATCTAAGCTCCTGAAAGAGGTGCTTCCAGAAGTCATAGATCCTCTTCTGACTATTATTAATTCCTCATTGTCATTAGGACATGTCCCCAAAACCTTCAAACTGGCTGTTATTAAGCCTCTCATCAAAAAACCACAACTTGACCCCAAAGAACTAGTTAATTATAGACCAATCTCGAATCTCCCTTTTCTGTCCAAGATACTAGAAAAGGTGGTATCCACACAATTATATTCCTTCTTAGAGAAAAATGGTATATGTGAGGATTTCCAGTCAGGATTTAGACCGTATCATAGTACTGAGACTGCTCTTCTTAGAGTTACAAATGATCTGCTCTTATCATCTGATCGTGGGTGTATCTCTCTATTAGTTGTATTGGATCTTAGTGCTGCGTTTGACACAATTGACCACAACATTCTTTTGCATAGACTTGAATACTTTGTTGGCATCAGTGGAAGTGCATTAGCATGGTTTAAATCGTACTTATATGACCGCCATCAGTTTGTAGCAGTGAATGAAGATGTATCCTATCGATCACAAGTGCAGTATGGAGTACCTCAAGGCTCAGTACTAGGGCCGCTACTCTTCACGCTTTATATGTTACCCTTGGGAGATATCATCAGGAAACATGGTGTTAGCTTTCACTGTTATGCTGATGATACTCAGCTCTATATTTCTTCGCAGCCCGGTGAAACACACCAATTTGAAAAACTAATGGATTGCATAGTCGATATAAAAAACTGGATGACGAGTAATTTCTTACTGCTAAATTCTGAAAAAACAGAGGTGTTAATTATAGGACCTAAAAACTCTGCTTTTAATAAACTAGAACACTGTCTAAGACTTGATGGTTGCTCTGTCAATTCTTCGTCATCAGTTAGGAACCTAGGTGTGCTACTTGATCGCAATCTTTCCTTAGAAACCCACGTTTCTAGCATTTGTAAAACTGCATTTTTCCATCTCAAAAATATATCTAAATTATGGCCTATGCTCTCAATGTCAAATGCAGAAATGTTAATCCATGCATTTATGACCTCAAGGTTAGATTATTGTAATGCTTTATTGGGTGGTTGTTCTGCACGCTTAGTAAACAAACTACAGCTAGTCCAAAATGCAGCAGCAAGAGTTCTTACTAGAACCAGGAAGTATGACCATATTAGCCCGGTCCTGTCAACACTGCACTGGCTCCCTATCAAGCATCGCATAGATTTTAAAATATTGTTTATTACTTATAAAGCCCTGAATGGTTTAGCACCTCAGTATTTGAATGAGCTCCTTTTACATTATAATCCTCTACGTCCGCTACGTTCTCAAAACTCAGGCAATTTGATAATACCTAGAATATCAAAATCAACTGCAGGCGGCAGATCCTTTTCCTATTTGGCGCCCAAACTCTGGAATAACCTACCTAACATTGTTCAGGAGGCAGACACACTCTTGCAGTTTAAATCTAGATTAAAGACCCATCTCTTTAACCTGGCATACACATAACATACTAATATGCTTTTATTATCCAAATCCGTTAAAGGATTTTTAGGCTGCATTAATTAGGTAAATCGGAAACGGAAACACTTCCCATAACAACCTATGTACTTGCTACATCATTAGAAGAATGGCATCTACGCTAATATTTGTCTGTTTCTCTCTTGTTCCGAGGTCACCGTGGCCACCAGATCCAGTCTGTGTCCAGATCAGAGGGTCACTGCAGTCACCCGGATCCAGTACGTATCCAGACCAGATGGTGGATCAGCACCTAGAAAGGACCTCTACATCCCTGAAAGACAGAGGAGACCAGGACAACTAGAGCCCCAGATACAGATCCCCTGTAAAGACCTTGTCTCAGAGGAGCACCAGGACAAGACCACAGGAAACAAATGATTCTTCTGCACAATCTGACTTTGCTGCCGCCTGGAATTAAACTACTGGTTTCGTCTGGTCAGAGGAGAACTGGCCCCCCAACTGAGCCTGGTTTCTCCCAAGGTTTTTTTCTCCATTCTGTCACCGATGGAGTTTCGGTTCCTTGCCGCTGTCGCCTCTGGCTTGCTTAGTTGGGGACACTTCATCTACAGCGATATCGTTGACTTGATTGCAAATAAATGCACAGACACTATTTAATTGAACAAAGATGACATAACTGAATCCAATGATGTACTGCCTTTAACTATCATTTTTGCATTATTGACACTGTTTTCCTAATGAATGTTGTTCAGTTGCTTTGACGCAATGTATTTTGTTTAAAGTGCTATATAAATAAAGGTGACATTGACATTGACATTGGGATGAAAATGTAATGGAATGGAACAGAGTTGTGATGTTTGGTTGGGAAAAAAAGTGTCAAAACAAAAGTTTCATTAATCTGTGTGTAATGCTAATGAAAAGTGCAATATGGGACAGAAGAACTGTGGCTAAAAAGGAAAAAATTGTGTTGAATGTTTGGAGGGTGTTTAAGAGAAAAACAGAATTATATATTGAAAGACTGTATGTGTACTTTAAAGGTGTAAATATGTTAGACTCTTTTTATGATGTTTTTACCTCAAAAGTTTATTGTGTTTTAAATGATTTAATGTGGAAGCTTCCAGGAAGTGAAGGAGATTTTTAAATTATCTATGTAAAGGAAAGATGTGTAATGTAGAGATATGTAAAGACAATGTTCTGTGTTTTCTATTGATTGTATTTAATCTATTGTATTTTATTGATTGAAATTTCTTAATTAAAAAAAAAAAAAAAAAGGCTATGCCCGATCTCGTCTGATCTCGGAAGCTAAGCAGGTTTGGGCCTGGTTAGTACTTGGATGGGAAACTGCCTGGGAATACCAGGTGCTGTAAGCTTTTGGGTTTTCTTCCCTACTTATATGATGTACTGGAGATTAGAGTGGCTGATCTTTAAATAGCCCTCTCTTTGCAGCAGTTTTCGCTTACGGCCATGCCAACCTGGCTATGCCCGATCTCGTCTGATCTCGGAAGCTAAGCAGGTTTCGCCTCGTTAGTACTTGGATGGGAGACTGCCTGGGAATACCAGGTGCTGTAAGCTTTTTGGAAATTTTTCACTAATTATATAATAATCTTGCAAAAAAACAGAAAAAAAAAACAGTCAATGCCCGATCTCCGACTCTTAGCATGTTTGGTTCTGGTTACTACTTGGATGGGAGACTGCCTGGGAATAATACCAGGTGCTGTAAGCTTTTGGGTTTTCTTCCCTACTTATATAATGTACTGGAGATTAGAGTGGCTGTTCTTAAAATAGCCCTCTCTTTGCCGCAGTTTTCGCTTACGGCCATACCAACCTGGCTATGCCCGATCTCGTCTGATCTCGGAAGCTAAGCAGGTTTGGGCCTGGTTAGTACTTGGATGAGAGACTGCCTGGTAATACCAGGTGCTGTAAGCTTTTGGGTTTTCTTCCCTACTTATATAATGTACTGGAGATTAGAGTGGCTGATCTTTAAATAGCCCTCTCTTTGCAGCAGTTTTCGCTTACGGCCATACCAACCTGGCTATGCCCGATCTCGTCTGATCTCGGAAGCTAAGCAGGTTTGGGCCTGGTTAGTACTTGGATGGGAGACCGCCTGGGAATACCAGGTGCTGTAAGCTTTTTGGAAATTTTTCATTAATTATATAATATTCTTGCAAAAAAAAAGAAAAAAAAAGCGTCAATGCCCGATCTCCGAATCTTAGCATGTTTGGTACTGGTTACTACTTGGATGGGAGACTGCCTGGGAATAATTCCAGGTGCTGTAAGCTTTTGGGTTTTCTTCCCTACTTATATAATGTACTGGAGATTAGAGTGGCTGATCTTTAAATAGCCCTCTCTTTGCAGCAGTTTTCGCTTACGGCCATACCAACCTGGCTATGCCCGGTCTCGTCTGATCTCAGAAGCTAAGCAGCAGCAAATTGTGAACACAGTATTAAAGCAAAGTAGACTTGATATGGTTTTATGTAACAGACAGTTGGAACTATTCATATCAAAAGTATTTTATAAAAGGTTCAGTGAAAGTGATCAGGATTTTTTAAATGTAATAATTGATTTTAGTGGAGTAGAGAGAGGTCCAGGGGTGTGGGTTTTCAATGCTGAACTTTTAAAAAATGAGTCTTACAAAATGGAAATAGAAAATGTCATAATAAATAGTATAAACAATATTCTATATGATGAAGAAAAAAGCTTGTTTTGGCATAATTTGAAAAAAGCTATGAAAAAAAATATCCATTGAATATTCAAAAAGAATGCAAAAGGCAAAGAAAAGTAAAGAAAGATTTTTAAATAAGGAATGGGAAGAAGAAATGAAAAAGATGTCCGAAGGAAAGATGGATGTGACAAAAATAGTGTTTTTAGAAGAACAATTTAAGAAAATAGAGGAGGAAAAGTGCAGGGGAGCTAAAATTAGAAGCAGAGCGAAAAATACAGTAGAGGGAGAAAGAAGTACAAAATTCTTTTTTGAGTTTGAGAAAACAAGAAAACATGCAGAATTGATCAAAAGTATATTAAAAGATGGGAAAGTTGTGAAGGAAAAACAATGTATTTTAAAAGAAGTGAAGGATTTTTATACTACCTTATTTAAAAATGATTATATAAATGTGAAAGATGAAGAGTTTTTATTGAATCAAATTCAAGTGCAAGTAAATGAAGAAGATAAAAGAATGTGTGATAAGGATATAAATGAAGAGGAAATTGAAGAGGTTATAGACCATTTGAAGAATGGGAAAAGTCCAGGACTAGATGGCTTAACATCTGAGTTTTACAAGGTTTTTAAAAATGTTTTAATACCAATTTTGCACAATTTATTTACTGATATTTTTAAGCGGAAACAAATGAGTGAAAGCATGAAGACAGGAATGATAAAAATGATCTATAAGAATAAAGGAGATAAAGATCATCTTAAAAATTACAGACCTTTGAGTATGCTAAATACTGACTATAAGAATTTGGCTAAGATCATGGCAAATAGACTGAAAAAAGTGATTCCAAACATTATAACAACAAATCAGGCATATGGTGTTTTAAATAGAGATATATCAGACATAGTAACAAATATTAGAGACTTAATGTGGTAAATGAAAGAAAAAGGTGAAGGAGGGTATTTAATTAGCATAGATTTGGAAAAGGCTTTCGACAGAGTAGAGCATAAATATTTGTTTGACTTAATTGAAAAATTTGGATTTGGGAGGAATTTTATAACATGGATGAAATGTTTCTATACTGACATTTTAAGTTGTATTAAAGTAAATGGGTTTTTAACTGATTATATTGAAATTTCGAGGTCTATAAGGCAGGGCTGTCCATTATCGGCATTACTTTATACTTTAGTTGCTGAACCATTAGGAATAGCAATAAATAAAGAAAAACAAATACAAGGAATTTTAGTTGAAAATGATGAAATGCAACAAAAAAATTTCCAATATGCAGATGACACGACTTTGTTTTTAAAGGATTTAAAGAGTATCGAAAAAGCAATGTTAATTTTTGAAAAATATTGTAGCGGAACAGGAGCTAAAGTCAATAAAGAAAAGACTGAATATATGAGGATAGGGAAGGTGGATACTTTAGAAAGACAATGGGAATTTAAAGAGCAGAAGAACCAATTAAAGATTTTAGGAGTTATACTTGGGAAAGATGAAATGAAAACAAGAGACCTGATTTGGGAGGAGGTTATAGGTCAAATGGAAAAAAGACTTAATTTTTGGAAACAAAGAGAATTGTTTTTAAAAGGGAAAGTATTAGTTCTAAATTCTTTATTCCTGTCTAAGATGTGGTATATTTTAAGTGTGGTTAGTCTGCCAGCATGGGCGTACAAAAGAATAAAAACGTATATTTTAAAGTTTTTATGGGATGATGAGCCAGCAAAAATAGCATACGACACAATAATTATAGATCCAATGGTAAGAATGAAGAGTATGAGAATAAAGACAGTAAAAAGGTTTTTGAATAATGATGATATGGTATGGAAAAGAATAATGAGTTTCTTTATAAATATGTGTGGGAAAATGGGGGATGATTTTATGTGGATGAATTTTACAGATAATATGCTTGAGAAGATACCTGAATTTTATAAAGAAGTCTTAAGAGCATGGAAAGTTTTTAAAGGGAAGGTTCATGTGGAGTTTAAAGGAAGAGAGCAACTATTGAAACAGCCCCTTTTCTTAAACAAATTAATTTTAAGGAATAGTAATACAATTTTTTTATAAGAAATGGTATTATGCAGGATTAAGACAAGTCAAAGACATTTTATACGAGGTAAAAC